>NC_134490.1:37166953-37466953 GCF_040206685.1 Ascaphus truei
AAAGAATGGCTGCTCGTTGGGGGCGGGCTCATATAGAGCCTGGCCGCGCGTCCACAAAGCCTGGGAGCGCGCACCAATCAGCTGTCAGGTAGGGGGAGTTTTTTTTTTTTCAGTCAGCGCGAGCAGGGAAATTTCAGCGCGAGCAGGTAAAATTTAAAAAAACAAACATGTGTGCTGCTTGGGCCAATATTTACTCGCCCGGGGGTTAAATGTACACGCCCCGGGCGTGTAAATGTATAGGATTGTCGAACACTGTATATAAATATTTATTATTTTTTTAACCTACTGTACATAATGAAACATTGGTCAAACATTGACCAAATACATTTTTGGTTGATACACAGCAACATCATTCTGCACTAACAATACCAAGAAGCGCCAGAGCAACACAAAATGTGCGGCACGTCATGTGGATGATGTCACAGCAACATCCGCTGTGGTCTGAGGTAGTTTGTCCATCATGTTTGACGTGGATCAAAGACTTTACCAAAGCGATTTTTTGTACTTGCAGACTATACCCATTAGTCATTAATATGGTTTAGCTAAGGCTTGAAATGGGCGCTCTGCCAATTAATGTAGCGCTTCTCTCTAAGAAATTACCAGATAGTTCAAAGGGTCTTTGGGTACTGTTTATACGTTTATTACAGCATGTCCTCTGCAACATTTGTAGCTATACCTTCCATATACTACATACTTGGTAGGGCTCTCTATTCCTGGAGCTCTATTGCAGCGCTTCATTAACTCTAATCTTCACCCAAGTGAATACAAGAGATTATATTGTATTACTTGTTATAATCCTCTCTAATTTCACTGACTCTGGCATGATTTTACACAGAGACAGTAGGTTTCTTGCTACAGGTTACCATCTAGCTACGCCAGTTAACAGTTTAAGGTATATATATCAAGGGTTATTACCATCAATTTAACCATCTAGAGCTACGGGCTCTGATATGACTAGATACACTATTCTCTACTAGAGCCCTGTTATCTGCAATAGAATCATGTGGCTATATTAATTGATTAGATTAGGTTTCCTCAGTGAACATCATTCGCTTATAGCTCTCTGGCTCAGATTTCTTCTTTCTTCTGATTAATTTGAATTCATGTTGTATATATTGTTAGTTGTTTATTTACATTTTCTACTTCACTGTATTGTTTTCTAAAATGACCTACTCACGAAAGATATTTATTTTAACTCATTCATTATTCAGAACATGAGTGCAACAGTGAAGAGCCTTTTCTTTGGGGGTTTTTTTTTTTGTCCTTGTACTAGAAATAAACATAAAATATATGGCGGAAAGTTCTACTTAACATGGGAACTGTTAAAATACCTCCTCCCACAGACAGGCCACAGTTGCTCACAGCAAGTGCAGAGTGAGAAGATTTTGACAGCCTGTGAAAGCAAATACTCAATTAGCACAAACCTCCTGTCTGCAAACCTGGGGTCAAAATATAGCACCTGATTTTATTAAAAATAAAAAAAGAAGCCTATTTAATGTTATTGTTTTTCCAAACGGAACGTCACCATTTGGTTTAAAGCAGCAGTTCAAGCTGCCGTTTAAAAAAAAAATAAAAAAAATGTTTCCCCTTTAATATGTGCATCAATACAATCCGCACAATGATAAGTAATTAGCTAAGTTGCCAATCGATCGGCGAAGATTCGGCTTGGGGGTTTACTAAATGGCTGTCAGTACAGCAGAAGAGAACCAAAGATGCAAAGTTCTGTGGGGAAAATCATGTGACCAGGCAGTCACTATATATATAATTGGTGCACTGCTAGAGATAGGGCTGGGCTCACAAAAGGGGTGTGCCACAGCCTGTTTCAGAAGAGGAAGGGGATGTGACTTTGTAAATGGTTGCTATAGAGACAAAAATGCTTGTTATATTATAATACATAAAAAATGTCATTCAGAGTTTTTTTTAAATGCACAAGTATTTTCTCATAGTATAAAACTGATTTACATATATATATATATATATATATATATATATATATATATATATATATAAAAAGAAAGAACAATAGCGCATCAAAATTAAATATAAACTCAATACAGTGATAAACACAATACAGTGATAAACACAATACAGTGATAAAACACAATACTGGAGGAGGTGCTACCAAATGACTACCTGTCCCTATCCTAGATGCTGCCAATTAGGTCCACGGCCCCACGGTTGTTCTTTGGGATCCCCTTCCTTGACAGTGCTCTGTTTTTTGATTTATTTTATTGTGGATTTCCTATTATAACACAATATGTCCCCTTCCCCTTTTTGCGCCTAGGTCATCTTCACCAATATATATATATATATATATATATATATATATAACATGTGGGATATTGTTTGGTGTGCAGCTTTAAAAATCACAGGAGGACCTTTAGGGAATCAGCCCATAAACATTTAAGAAACTTGCTGGATGCCTGCTGTAAGGGTCAGCTCTCACCATGTGTATGTACATCATCCCTCTGTGTTTCTTCTTGGGTCATATTTAGGTGAAAGGCACTGAAATGTGGCATAGGGTAGTAGCACTGAGCTTCACTTTCGGATAACACTGGATGGAGACGTTTTGTAGACGCTGGGGGTCTTGTACAAACACTCAAATGTATTGTAAAAAGCTCAACTTTTGCTGGTGTTTTCCCAGTCTCATGTACTACATTTCTGCCTGGCAGTTTTTAAACCAGATCAGCAGCTTCTTAAATGTATGCAAAATATGTAGTGGTCCTATCCTGATGCTGCAATTAGGAGCAATTTCTAGTAAATATAGACCAGCTGCGTTCATTTAGAACCCCTTCAGTGTTCATCTGCGTCACCTCAAAGGCAGACATCGGATGGGGTTCCCCAAGAGCTGCTCCCCTCTGCACATAACCAGTGTGCTAGGGTTAATCTCCTCGTTTTATTACTGCTGTGTTTCCTCAGCCCCACCCTCTGGAATGCTAATGTCCTGGAGGACAAAGGACACTGAAATCACAGCTGCATTCATTCAGAACCCCTTCAGTCTACATCTGCATCGCCCCAAAGGCGGACGCCTGATGGGGTTCCCCAAGAGCAGCTCTCCTCTGCCCATAACCAGCATACCAAGGGTTAATCTCTGCATTTGCTTATTGCTGTGTTTCGTCAGCCCCACCTTCTGGAATACTAATGCCCTGGAGGACAAAAGAACTCTGAAATCCCAGCTGCATTAAATCTGAACCCCTTCAGTCTACATCTGCATTGCCCCAAAGGCGCACTGCCTTTGGCGCAGCCGAAGGGCAGCCAAAGTGTGTGAGCCGTTTGCTGCAGTTCGCTGATGTTTATTGGTGTTAAAAGTGCTGTATTTCAATCTGAAACTCTCCAGCCCTTTTATCCCCTGCACCCAATTTTCCAACTCTAACTGTCAATGAAATGTCTGTGAATTGACTGTATAACCTCTCTTCATTTAATGTAACCATGTTTTGTTATAACTCTGTGCCCAGGACATACTTGAAAACGAGAGGTAACTCTCAATGCATTACTTCCTGGTAAAACATTTGATAAATAAGTAGCTTGTTAAGATGGGAGTAGAGAAGCTTTTTACTGCTCTGTATTGTGTACAGAGCCACCCAACTTGCAATCAAGATGGGAAAGCAAGTCTTCCTGAAACTGGGGCAAACTTGACATGCAATTAATGAGAAAAAGAAATGTGGATGCTATATTTTGACAACAGAAAGAGCGCACTTATTAAAATCCGATTTTCTTCAAACAAAAAGTTGGAAGATTCTTTATTAGGTAAAAAATATATAAAGTAGCAGTGCTTAGTACGATTTTTGACATCCCATTATGAACAGTCTGTGACCCTTAGTGCAGATCCGATCGGATCTGGGCTGGTGATCCAATAAGCCAGCGACAGAACTGCTTCTACAAAGCAGTCACTACAGGGTGACCTTCATGGCATGTCCCATGGACTTCTCATTATCTGGGGACAACTCAGACCTAAGAGATGGCCTTGGTCTGCGGAATAACAGAGACCAGTGTTGTTCTTTAAAAAAACAAAAAAACATTTTAATGAGTCATCCTAACAGGCTTTTCTTACTCACCATTCCATTGATATGTATATCTGAATAAAGGTGTCAGGGCTATTCACAATGTAACAGTGGATGATTTACCAGTATAGATGATACTTGTTGTAACCTCTTTAGATGCCTTTAGAACCTTTTTTGTGGCAAAGACCTGCTTCACTCTGTGACTGCAGTAATGTTTATATAAGCCATTGAGACCCTACCTGAAGTGGCTATTGCATTCTCTGCTTCTACATGTATAGTAGTTGCCCAGGCAACTAAGTGCAATTTTGTTCAAACTAAAAATCACTTGTAAGGTAATCTATATAAATATGTTAAAATAGATGCGAATAATGATTATTCTTCAACATTTGTAAGTATTAAAATATTTGAAATTAGATTAGGATACTCCTGTTGCGCTTTTGCTTTGGGAAACTGATTGAAGACTCCGGCTGCCAATAAATATCACACGTTCTCCAAGAGTTTCCCCAAGTTTCATTATGAACATCTCTGGAAATGATTACCAATAGGACGTTCCTATTATCATGCCCTGCCAATAATGCCCACCTGTCTAATACTTTGGGGGTTACTGCTCACCAAAGTCCCACCTGCAATCACTATTAAAAAAAAGTAACAGATTTATCAAGAAAAGCAATGTTATTTTTTTTCTCTGATAAACCCAGTGCTGTTTTAATGTGCCCTGGTTCTGCAGTGATGAATACTTCCCTTAGTCCTCTTCAATCGGCTGTAGATGAGGTAGAAATACTGGTGGTGGTACTGTATCTGCATTTTTACACACAATGTAAGGGTTATTTATGGAGTTTGGGGCTGAATATACTGTATAGTGTAACATTGATGCACAAAATGTAATATTACAATTCTCTGCTGCTGCATCATTCACCTACATGTGATCAATATCCTCTGATATAACCTCTTATTCTTACCAGCAAAGGATTGCATTGTGGGAAAGTTCATGAAGCGTAAAAGTATTAACATACAACATGAAGTTAATAGTAAAGCTGAGCCACATGACACTTCCACTGTAGTAAGAAACAGTAGGAAATTGAGCGACACACAGGGGTGAGTGGGAGCTGAAATGATGCATGCAGTGCAATATGGGAATGAAGTGTTATTGGGAAAATCTCAGAAGCCAAGAGACAAATATTTATCAGTAATGAGTCCAGAACAGTATTGAATCCCATCACTGCATGAACTAAGTTTACTAGAGGCGGACAAAGCTCAGTTCAATCAGGGCTCATAAGGTGACTTAACCTAGAACAGCAACAGGCATTACGTTTCCTGAAGTTAACGTGTAACCTCAAAGCGAATTGAATGCAAAGACAATGGCCATCCTTCATCTCATTGGCATTAGCGAAACATCATGTTATTATAGCACATCTTTAAGTTAAGTACGTCTTAGCATTACTCTGAGCCAGACCCTGAAATAGGTTTTTTTTAGCTCAAGTTGAGAAAGAGAGGAGAGGGAAATAATGCAATGTTAGTTAAATGATACCTAACTGTGGTGTTCCACCCATCCCAATCCTGTAAAAGCCCTATTTTATTGTCGGGATGTAGCTCCACGTTTTAGGTAGGACCTTAACAGATCTCAGTAGATGTGCAATGTCATAACGCCTTAAGAAAAAAGAGAAAAGTGCAAAGCCTGCCAGTAGTATTTTTGCCTGGCTATCCCAAAGGCGTAAATCCTTGATGAATTGACTGACATCATGAAACGCGTTGGGATAGCAAAGTCAGACGTTTTTTCCCATCTGAGCCACCATCACTTCAAAAAGCTTATGTGACGCTGCATATGTTAAGAGCTCAGGGACGCTGGGTATAAGGAGTTGGGAACCGGTGTGAAGTTCGATGGAAGTGTGGGGTTGCTATGGGGATTCAGACATCACGCAGGAGTATTTAAGGAAGCGGGACTGTTCTAGAAGGTTAGGTTCCAGGAGAACCTGAGGAGAGGAGCCTGGGGGAGAGTAGTTACCCATGTTCTTAAGGAAATAATAGAGTCTAGACCCCCCTACTTTATTATGTTATACTCACATAAGCTTATGCTTTATTTAACCCCTTCAGGGCTTTCACACATTTTTCCACCAGTCCATGGGACAATTAATACATATATTCAGTTTAGGTACCTGCATACGGGTATGCCTTGTCGTGGCATGCAGGCTTATAAATGCTTTGGCCAAAGGGTTTAACAAAATGACCCTTTTTCATGAGATTATTATTTTATTTTAGCCTAATTGGTAGGAGCGCAGGAATCGTTCTTTTTGTTTTCCTATATGTAAGGCCTATCTTTTTACCAGCAGCAAACTTCTATAGGGAGGAGCGTGGTATTATGTACAGTTTCTCATAGATAGGCATAGTAACCTTGTTAGTTAGGATCCCTAGAGAAGACCGATTTTATATGAAACTGCATGCGACAGAGGGCCTCAGTAATCAGGAGTCACAGATGCTGGTGGATCAGCTCTAACCACAGATCCCCATTGACATTTCTCTCAGGTTGAAGTGGAAGTGGCATTTACCATAAAGGCCAATGTATTGGGTTACCTACAGTATACTTGACCTGTTAGGATCCCCAAGTAGCCTAGTATTACTGAGAAAATGAGGAGAGACTTCCCAGACCAATAAGGAGGAGGGGGGGGGGGGGGGTCTAAGCACAGTAAAGAAACAAGATATGTACCTCCATTCAAGTGTTAAGAGTGGGCACTGATGGAAGAACCATATTCATGTACTGTATGTCTGATGTAAAATGCACCCCATTTGGCTACACAAGAGTCTGAAATGACCCCTGCAGAGGCATTCCCATAGCAACGCGGATTTGCTGCAGGATTGTGCCCAAAAGTTGGTATGACACGCATGGTGTCTCTGAAAAAAAGTGTAAAAGGTGCGCTCAAAATGAAATTGTGATATTGATGTGTATAATGGGTTAAGAAATTAACCTAAATCCTGGGTGCAAATAAGCTCTAAATATGAAGAGTACAGCTAGGGAAAATGTTGGCTCAAAACACCAAGGGAAAATTGATAAGAAAAATACCAGCGCAAGCTTCATATATTTGAATCTTTAGTTGTTGAATAAAAAACACATAATAAAACAGCACATAAGCAAGTGCTACATAGGGAGTTAACAGTGATACATTGTTACCGGACTTCCATAGGTGTCATAAGATGGATGCTGGTTTCTGAACAAAACAACTGCCAAGTGTTAGCGGAAGATTGAATGTCCACACATAGATAGATGGTACAGCCGGTGGGGAAGACACCCGCTCCTGGTTGGGTAGTGTAGACAGTCCCTCTAGAGATGGAAGGGGGGGGGCGGGGGGTGAAATCGGCTTCACATAAACTGTATTCTCAATCCCTCTGATGGACAGGCACTTACAGTGTGGCAGATGGATATCAACTCTGGTAGGGAATGCACCCCCTCCTGGTCCTCGGCACTGAGCGCCACACGTCTCTGTCGGCTGAATGGTATGTGAGTGGGTGTAGATGAAAAGGAAATCCCCTGCACTGCTACCACAGTTGTGATGGATTGGCTCAAGTCGGCGGTGCTGCTTGAAAGGCTTGCAACCAATAAACAGTTGATAACTGGTACAGTTAATAAGCAATTTTGAGAGCAAAAAGGAGTTGCTAGAAAATGGTCAATAAGACCAGTAACAGATAAAGAAATAGCACACAATCTATTCCTAAAGTGGTAGTGTTTGCGAAGCCCCAACCCTGGGTTGCTATGGGGATCCAGACATCCCACATGGGTATTTGAGGAGGGACTGTTCTAGAAGTTTAGGTTCCAGGAGGACATGAGGAGAGTAGCCTCGGGGAGAGTAGACACCCATGTTCTTAAGGTAATAGTATAGACCAGGCCCCCCTACTTTGTTATGTTATAGACAGGGATAGCAACCTTGTTAGTCAGGATCCCTAGAGAAGACTAAGGAAGTCAAAGACAGTCATGTGAAACGGCATGCAACAGAGGCCCTGAATAATGAGGATCCTCAGATGTCGGCAGATCGGCTCAAACCACGGATCTTCATTGACATTCCTCCCAGGCTGAAGTGGAAGTGGCAGTTACCATAAAGGCCAAGGTATTGGGTTACATATACAGGACCCAAGGGGCCTAGTATTACAGATAAAAGGAGGAGAGATGTCCTAGACCAATAACAGGGGGGGGGGGGGGATTCTGGCCTTAGCACAGTAAAGAAACAAGATATGTACCTCTATACAAGTGTTAGGAGTGAGCACTGATGGAAGAAGCATATTCATGTATGTCTAATATAAAATACAGTGCAAAGTTGTCAATATATGGATGAGCGGTCCCTGTGTTTGGGGACAACAATAAATGACAGTTGTGCTATAAAGGTTTCTGGTTCCCATTATTATACAATCTTGCCACCTCATCGACCAGCCGCCTGAATTCCAGCACCCTGAGTCATGGTAAAACATGCAAAGCCATATATACATCACACTGATGTAACCTCCCTAGGAAACTGGGCAGGGAGGGTTACATATACAAATAACACTTGGAGAATAAAGCACCCTGTATAGGAGAATGACAGATGCAAGGTTTCATTATCTGCCATCTGGATTAAGTGGATTTTTCTAAAAGACAGATTTGAATCAAAACACACACACACACACACACACACACACACACACACACACACACACACACACACACACACACACACACACACACACACACACACACACACACACACACACACACACACACACACACACACACACACACACACACACACACACACACACACACACACACATTTTCATTGTATTTGTAAATAATCTTATGTACCATGCTGCTTCCACCCACTATATTATAATTGTGAAGCACTTTGAGTCCCATTGGGAGAAAAGCTCTATATGAAATAAAGTTATTATTATATATTTTTTCACCGAGTATATAAAAAATTTTTCACTGATATTTTTGATGGAGTATTTACACAAATATTCTTTAGTGATTGAGTTATTTTGATGTCTTCTTTTCTGTTATAATGCCTCAGCTGCATATCATTTACATATCATTATCACTAACAGCCGGTATAGTTAATGCTATGCCTTTTACAGGAGAAAACAGGGGTTAACGTTATGTTATTGCCCTGGGAAGATGCACCATTAGTCAAAACGTGACATTGAGTTGGTTAATGGCACATTAAGTGTCCTAATGGAGCTTTGGGGATTTGGATGCGCAAAGGGGATAGAAGCAAACACAGTGACTTCAAAATGAAGAGCAACTTTAAAAGAGGGCAACAGATTCCTGTGCACTGCAGCAATTCCCAGCTAGCATCCTTTGCTGCCTTTTGTAGACACTGAATATATGGGTTAGTTTATACACCATGGACAAAAAGGAATGCACCTTCTAGTAAGGGACCACTGACGTGAAGAAGCGTGTCCTTTCTATCTTACAGCATATTTATAACATTTTTAGAATTACTTCCATCAGACACTGCACTGTTAGTGGACTCTGGGCACTGTTGTCTGTGAAGTGGGGTGACAATGGGTAAAATAATATATATATATATTTTAAAATAGTTTTCATTGCCGGGCACAGAAAAGATCCCGGGTTCTTCTTTTTTCTTTTAAATTGTGTAAGGTGAATATTTTGCAAGAGTATATTTTCGGCTGGGGGTCAAGAAACAACAGCACGTATGAATGACATCCTTAAGCTGGCAGTGCTAAGTATGGTGAATACTAATAAAGTGTCTGTAACACAGCAGAGAAATGTACTGAGTACGGTAATACTCCTAATCCCTTCAGTGCTAGATGGGTATGATCTGCTAACCAGGCACTACATACCCTGCACCTCCCATCCTCTTCCCCTCTTACCTATGTAGAAGTTGGTGACTGTCCTCATCTGCTTGTGTTTGGAGATGACATATATAACCAGTGAGTTTCCTGCCAGTCCCACCACCATGAGCATGGCAAAGAACAGAGGGACCAGCCACGCATCTACCAGCATGGGTGGTCTCGGGGGGTCACTGTGATTTTCCTCCGAGCTGTTGCTGCACTCAAAAAGCATCCCTCCCAGGCAGGAGTCATTGAACAAGAGGAAGGAGTCATTTTCCAGCTCAGGTCTAGATGACGAATCCAGCATGATCCCGGACGGCTGCTGCAGGTCCAGGGGGTCTCCTTCTGCCGCAGGACTGTCCCGGGCTGGCACGGGATACCTGCTATGCTGCTATGATCTTTCTGTGGTTCTCTCTGTATGACCCAGGGATCTGTCTCACTAAAACATTTCTAGCAAGCACTTTACTTGGAAATACATAAATCAGCAAGCGGGTGATAAATGAAACTCCCCTGATCACCAGATGCCGAGACCGACTGATAAATAAATTCCCCTGATTACCAGAAGCAATGTCCGGGTGATAAATAAATACCCAGATCCGGGTGTGATCTGAGCTCATCTAATGTTCATACAATGATAACCCGAGGAGCTGAGCTGAGAGCTGTCCCTTCAGCACCACAGTGTATGAGAACAGCCGCCCAGACCCCTTGCACGGGGAGATCACACCCTCCCATTACATTCACTCACACAGGTTCCATGCACGCACCATTAAGTTGTAGTGATGTCACAGCTCTTTGTACACCCTCTCAGCCAGGCTTTATTGGGTCCAGTCCTTCTCCTCTTTCGACTCAGTGAGCTGGGTATACGTTATATATGCCTGTGCAGTGGGAGCTGTACAAGTTCTTTCACGAAGTGAGCTGGGCACGATCAGTCTGTCCTCCTCAGTACTGTAACTTTGTGGTGACATTAACAACATGCCACAATGCTTCTTCTCATGGCTCTCCATTGATCCCTCGCAGTATTGCAGTTATTCCCTCTGGCTACAAATAAATGCACCGACAGCTATACCATGGTACGCACCACATCATGCTCAGACCTCCAGCACACACTCTGCACTCATCAAGTCTACCAAGGCTTGGACTTTCACCTAGTTCTCTCTTAAATCTGCCCTGCTAGAGCTTCAAAATCAGGACGGGAAAGTGATATTGGAACTTAAATTATATTCTGTGTGCTGGATATACAATATATGATGATGTTTTTAGAGCCAGCAGTATTGTGACACCTGATACACATTACTCTACCAGCTCCTCCCCAAAAATGACAGATTTGAAACCCTATGGCTTCTCCAACACCACCTCCCACAACCACTGCTAGCGAAATCTCTATTATTGTGCGGGTAAATGCCGGCAGAACGGTTGGGCACCACACACCACGATTCCCATGGCACACGTGGCAATGCCTGCTTTGAGAGCTGTGGGTATTGTAAGAGCTGTTTCCGTCAAAGAAAATGAGACCCAGGATTGCTATACACTGCAGCATTGCTGGGAGATTGCCCTGCTTTTCATAGCCAGAGCTGCTTTAAACCCTTCATTGTCATACAGTAAAATGCAATGAGAATGTATGAGCTGCACTGCACAGGCTTCCTTTATTCTGCACCCTCACCGCATGCAGAACCTTGTTAGCTGTATTTAGAATTGCTAGAAAATGTGGTCTGTTACAGAAGAGTAGTCAGCCTATTGTCAGTTACAGTAAGCCTGACATTTACAGAACATGCTTTACCTCTTGTGTAGGTTGTGTTGGTTTCCTATTCTGTGGCTTAGTTCTGCCTCTGTAACTGTGGAAATAATGATGCAGAGAGAATGTACAACAAACTCCCAGTCAGAATCCTATTCATTTCCTAAGGACAGAAAATAGGCTTCCAGGTTATGTAACACACAAATACCCAGTAAACTCATTTGAGCCCCAAAAGTTACCATAATATATATATGTAAATGTAAAAAAGGAGTGCTACTGGGCATGGCAATATATACTACAAATAAACACAAACTGAGCCCAGTGCTACATCCAATGGCAAAAATACCAGTGAAATTCCTATATATCTCATGAATAAAAGGGTCATTTAGTTTAACACTTTGGCCAAAGCATTGTAAGCCTATGAGCCCCTCCAAGGCATGACCATAATTCACAGGTCCTAACACTGATTCAAATTCTTAATAACCTTATTAACAATTGCTAGAAAATGTGGGCTGTTACAGAAGAGTAGTCAGCCTAGTGTCAAGTTACAGTAAGCCTGACATTTACAGAACATGCTTTACCTACTTTTACATGTAGGTTGTGCTGGTTTCCTATTCTGTGGCTTAGTTCTGCCTAAGTAACTGTGGAAATAATGATGCAGAGACAATGTACAACAAACTCACAGTGAGAATCCTATTCATTTCCCAAGGACAGAAAATAGGTTTCCAGGTTATGTACCCGATTCCCCCAAATAGGCTGCTCACAGCAGAAAGAATTCTCCAGAACAAAGCAAGCTGGGCAGTTTAAAGGAGCTTACCACTTAGTAGACATAAAATGAATCACTTCAGTGCTAGAGGTCTGCAACACAATGTATTGCAATGCATTGTAGGCCCATCTGGAACAGAGAGTGTGTTTACTAAGGAAATTAGCGTCATTAAAGTGCAAATGATACTGCTTTGTGTTCTGTGAAAGATGAATACACAAAGAAGGCACTGTAAATCTGTCTCTTATCAGACACTTAAAGCTTTCCAACCTCAACTGCAGAATATAACAACTGTTCACCCTGAGGCAGGGGGAAGATGCCTAATTTAGATAGCAGGAGAGAAAAGGAGAGAGTGAGATACTGAGAGCAAAACAGAGACAGGGACAACAGAGTGAGAGAGAAAATAAATACGAAGTCAAAGAACAATGAAGAAAGAAAAGAGATGGACCATATGTACTAAGCAATGCTATTCCATAAGATGCTTCTGGAGTCTGAAGATACTTTACAGACAACTCACTTAAGCTGGTGAAAAGACAATGTGTTGGCAGCGGCAGCACTGCACCTACGCAGCTGGGTCAGAAACGCATAGGGCTGTTTCTACTAAGGCTGCTGAATTGGAAAAGTTGGTTTAACAGTGGAGGACACGGATTCTGTCCGCATCAACCGGCAAGGGAGTGTACGTCAGCCCCAGAACCAACTCCCTCTAGACGGCGCGAGCACGTGAACGCGGTGACGTCACAAAGACACGTAATGCAGAAGCGGAGCCGCACCAATCGGAGAGGGAAGGAGCTAAAGACTGAAGGAAACCTGCTGGCAGGAGACGGGGACATTACGGCGGTTCCGGTGGTTACTTCATCAAGGATCATCACACATATTGATGTGCTCTCTATCTACTTACGTCTGTAAGTGTTTTTAACCGTTACTTTCACGCATTAAATCTGTGATACTGCACTATGGGTTTTGCGCTTTCTTCTTCTTCTTTTTTTCTATAGCTTTTAATCTTGTACCCGAGGGTTGGATCCAGTGAAAGAAGCAGCATCACCCATACAAGTTTTGGATTGGACTCTATATATATATATACTCATATGGACTTATATTTGTGTGTATTATTTTATATATACTTATCGATTATATTGTATTTTATTGTTCTTTATTGTGAGAGCAATAATATCTCAAAATTCTGTCCACTGAGGCTAGAGTGCTAGCTGAATCTAGTTATATCTCAATATATGTAAGCAGTTGCAATATCCTCATTTTAACATCTTTCGTTTACTCAGCAATTATTGTATTTTTATAAGGTAATTGTGATCCCAAGGTTGTCTGGTCAACTCCAATCGTGACAGGCTTATTTCTGGTGGCAGAGGTGGGATCACCAGGCTCAGGGCTATAATACTTGTGGGTGTTTCAGCACTTAAAAGGTCTCAGATAAGAGTGCTCAGAATTCAGGGTTACCGTGGCACAGTGCTTGGCATGGCCAATACTCTTTCCCCCTCAATTAGTTTAGCTGATGAAGTAGTGACAGAAGATGGCTAGCTGATACAGAGGGTGGCCCAAGGAAGAGCTAGTAACTCAGTGTACCATGAAGTTGGTGTACCCATGGAGGGTTTATCCAAGGTGGACATCCTCTGTGATCTACTGCAGCATGAGACCGAGGAGACAGAAGAGCCCATAGAGCAATCAAGCCCCCTTGTGTCCAGCATCACCCCATTGGCCCGTGACCAGATTTCCCAGCTTAGAGAATGAGCCCAGTGACTGAGATGCACCTCAAAGGCCTTTGTCCTCACTCTTGGCAGATGTTGGTCTATCTGTTGCCCAATGCCTCCACTGAGGAACTGATGGCTATCATCTGGTATGTGGGTTAGAACATGGCTACCAACCAGGGATGGGCTACCCCATCACCACTCCTCATTGGGAAGTAGGGATTCTGTGATTAGCCATGTCCCATGGCTAAGCTACAACAGTTTCCCTATATTTGAAGAGGACACAGAGAACATAGACGGCAACCTGAGGTTGTTTGAGAAAATGTGTCATCTGTATCAGCTCCCCAAAAATTACACATGAATTAATGAACATACACAGTATCAACAACAAAGTATTTGCTTGGGATTTAAAAGGCTTAAAAATCATCTACACTTTTGCGTGTATTATCTGCTTGTTTTGGAACATACTGTATCTGCCCTATTTAAGAACATGTGAGGTAGCAGCTGAGTCCTGAAGGGGTGCTTCTAATGTCCTGTTGCATGTAGAGTATATATATATATAAATCACCCAAACTAATCAGGTTTAGAGCAAAGCGGACCTTTTATACTACCCAAGCTGTAGATATACCCCAGTAAATTGTGTTTACCCTCTCATTTTAATACTGACTAACCTTAAAACTTGCCCAACAAATCAAGCATCCCAATAGCCTGCACTCATGGTTACTGTCCCACACTCAGTCACTCCCACCACCTATTGTGACCAAGCACTGCCATCTACAGCACTTATTCCCTCACCTGCTGTCTCTGTAAGTTCCCCATCAAACCTCTTAGATTGTAAGCTCTTCGGGCAGGGATTTCCTTTCCTATTGTCTGATTTTGCTGCACTTATTGTATTATTATAATACCCTGTACTGTATTCTTTGTGAAGCGCTGAGTACACTTTTGGCGCTATATAAATAAATATGGATCCGTGATGTTCCTCCGTTGTGCCCACCTGTTCCGTGCAGCGTGCTGAAGCTGACCAAAGTCCACACTGGCTACTCATATAGAGAAAAACAGCTTGCAGTCAATTCGGTAAGATATACTCACAATGAGACTGTTGGTCCGTTTGAATGGCGTGCATCAATCCCAGGGGTACGTAATAGAAAAAGGATGGTCGGGTTGAGCACCGCAAAGAATGCGGGCTGGAGGCAGGTTAAAATAAACTATTTATTCAGCATATAGCCAAAGCACAAACAGATGGTAGTCCTCTGACGCGATTCCTGCCTCGACGGCACTTTATCAAAGAGTGACTACAGTAGGTGTTCAGAAACCACCTCTTAAATAGGCGCCTTACTGACTGCACAGATACCATTTCCCCTCCCCTGCCCCAGCTGATAGCCAGACCGCAGGTAATCTGGGTATTACTATATTTTGGTATTAACCAGGGTAGAAATTGAACCAAGATGCTTATATTTTTATTTATTGTCTATTTTTATACATTGTTTGGTTATTAGTTTGAGTTTCTCTTAGACTAGAATGCCCACTGGCTGCTTTCAGTTACCCTGATTGGTTTAATCCCCGCAGATTACCTGCGGTCTGGCTATCAGCTGGGGCAGCGGTGGGGAAGTGGTATCTGTGCAGTCAGTAAGGCGCCTATTTAAGAGGTGGTTTCTGAATACCTAGTCACTCTTTGATAAAGTGCCGTTGAGGCAGGAAACACATCAGAGGACTATCATTTGCTGTTTGTGCTTTGGCTATATGCCGAATAAATAGTTTATTTTAACCTGCATCCAGCCTGGATTCTTTGCGGTGCTCAACCCGACCATCCTTTTTCTATTTAGGAACATATTACATTACTCTGTGTTTTTATCTTTTTTTGTTCCCATCTTTCCATATATCCTGGGAGTATTTACACATTCGTTCATTTTGCTATTTCCATATACCCTTGGAAGGTCTTTACCTGGAATAGCATTTCACTCAGGGGTTGTATGTACACTTTTTGTATTTGATACAATTGTTTAATTATCTTTTTTATCATTGTGAAGTCATTTGCGCTATTATATTTTCCCCTCGAAAATGACTGGCTGAAATTCCTGTTCCCATGATATACCCTGATGTATATTGGGAAATAGATAGAGGAAGTGGGGAACTATGAGGTGGTGAAACGGTTCACCCTGTCCTATTATGTTAATATCCCAGAGTCTTACCAGTTACAGTTCCAGGGGTTGCAGCAGGGACCCCAGGATACACACGAAGAGTTTGTCTCCATGCTGACCCACTACCTGAATCAGGCAGGTAGCAGGCAGTCTGGCAGCTACCATTAAAGAACCACAAGACTTCTTCCTAAAAAAATAAATTCTTGCTAAAGTGTTCAGATGCAGCGGCCATTATCTGATAAGTTCTCAGGTTGTATTCCTTTGCATACTTGGTCATGATGCGTGATTTCTTGAAATTTTCCCGCGTTAAGACGCGAGTTTACTAGTGTGTTGACTGAGTGCAGAAAATTGCATTTTAGCGTTGTCTGCAATACCGTCGAGAAACTGAAGTGGGCGATTACAAGTTGTCTTAAAAATCTAATTGCAATTCAACCTGTCTTTTATTGTCGTAGAGTACTTCAAGTGTGTGTAATTGTAATTTGAAGATTAACGTTACGAGTTCATACTGTATACTGTACATGGGAAAGAAGTCCATTCTGAGGCTCCTTAGCCATACACAAATCCTCAAACTGTACCAATCCATAGAAGATTATCACCACATTTCTGCGCATGTGTGTTTGGCAAATTGGAACCTTGTTGAAACGCATATACGTGTCATCACATTTCTGCGCATGCATGTCATTATGTTCCTAATTAAATTACTGTACAGTAAGATACAGTGCATTTCCTCACGGAGTCGCTAGATATCTGCTAGACAGTAGTACAGTACTGCTGTTAGTGTATCTAAATAGTAAAAACAACTTTTATTTTCTAGATTTATATAGTATTTTGTATATACTGTATTCTGTACAGTATATCAATGACACATTTTTATGTATTTAAATGCCTTTAGAACTTTAGGTGTAGTACTACTGTAAGTGTATAGACAGTAAAAACATGAACACACCAAAAAGTATATTTAAAGAATGAACATTTTTATTTGTACAGGATAATAAAGGAAAATATATTACAAAAAATACGTTGCCTCTTCTTCAAAATTTACAATCTTGTCTTTTTCTTCTTCGCAATGGCTGGTGCTTCTTGGACATCTGGGTCTGTAAAGAAAGACAACACAACAAGAGGGGAGATCACAGGATCTCTCCAAGAACCCAATTGTCTGCACTCAAAGGCTGTTAAACAATGTAGGGAGTATATCTGACTCCCAGACCTATTAGTCAAATTGGCCAATGTGATTACACAAAGTATCCGCTCCCAGCACTGTGGGCGGACAGTTACCAATAAAAAGCCTCAATGGCTCAAAAATAAAAAACATTAATGTGCAAAAAATGGCAAACCAACACAATTGCTAATACACTCAAATAATTATAACCATAAAAAGGGTGCTGGTAAGTAACTCTAAGGACAAACGGTACTTAAGTCTATTAATTATGGAGTTCCTCAAAGTGATACCTCGGTCGTCCAGTCTGTTTAGGGAACACTTCAAATGTGTATGCAGTGTGAGTGGAATAATGCCATAAGGTTAAATGATATCACCATTAGATCAATATCAATCAGATAATGGGATAGTGCAATTGGTGACTCAAGCAAAACCAAATTTCCCATGACATACTCCAAAAGCACAGGATCTCATAAACAGTACTGTGTGCTATAAAGAACAATACATGACATGTAGAAGGGAGTGTGAGGCAATCCCTCAGTACCCCACGAGCAAATAATAGTCAGCAGGTAAACATCACATATATCTTAAGTATAACCCCAATCAAATCGCTTGGTGATATAATATATTCAGTACTTGCGAATACCAGATGGTGAATGATAGGAGAATTCAACTGCCACTATTTCTCTGTAAAGAAAGAGACAATATTCTATATTATTAATCGCACCGTACATTATGGTTAACATACAGTATGCCTACTGTACATCTTCTATCAAGTTTTCAGCATGATCTAAGCCAAGAGTCACTGATTAATTGTAATTGGCTACTCATACAGGACTTATTCAACCAGTGTGTATTAGTGCTGCTACAGTATACTAAGTGTCAGACTTTCAAGTTAGTATTGCCACAACAATGTTACATTCTATTGGGAAAATAGTTTCTGTGTATCCTCGGCTAAAAGGAGCTCTAATCAAATTGTATCCAACAAAATGATGCATGCTAACAATACGCATTAGGTTTTTGGGGATTGGGGTTGAAGGAACTGGGCATGCATGGATTGGAGCACTGTGTCTTATCTGGCAGTTTTGCTGGGAGCATTTCCAGCGCCAAGGAGGGGAGGGGGGGGGGGGTTTCCTACATGTTGTCTTTGCCCAGCTCCCGACATGCACATGCAAAATAGAAATAGAAAAAAAATATTATACCATGACACCAGTACAGGCCATTATTATACAGTACTGTATCTTCTGCTTTTTGGGGAGCTGGAGGAGACAAAGCATGCATGGCATGGGGTACAGCCCTTTGCATTAGGACTAGAAGTTTACATTAGGTTTTGGAGGGTTTGGGGGGGAAGGGACAGGGCATGCATGCATTGGAACACTGTGTCTTACCTGGCAGTATTGCTGGGAGCTTTTCTTGCACCAGGGAGTGGGGGTATGGGGGTGGGGCGGGGTAGATGGGGGAGGGTATTTCCTGCCTGTTGTCTCTGCCCAGCTCCAGACATGCAAAATAGAAAATAAGCATTAAACAATGAAATAATTTAAAATAATCAACAGTCTTTTTTTTACATTAAAAACATTGGAGGCGCATCTATATTTTGAAATAAATGTATAAGTAGCAGTTGTCACACAAGTTGATGGACTTCCAGGGAAGAGCCCTTGTACGCCTCAAAAGGCCATTGATTCTGTCTCTCACGGCTCTCACTGGAAGACTGGTAACATTAAAATAGCGCTTCACTTATTCCGTAATTCTTCTCCTTAAATTTGCAGGAAGACCCATCTTGTATTTATTATCTTCATAATTCAAATTTTGGGTCCACTCGCTGTACATCTCAAAACTGATGTGGTGTTTAAAGATAAACTGGGCATATTTCTGAGGTAGACCACCACATCTGATCTTGTATTTCTCCCGGACACTCTGGGGCAGGTCTCCCAGCATGATGTCTGGGACCAGTAAAATCCTGCGTGCTGGAGCGGGTGTGCTTCTGGCAGTGAGCGGGGGTAGATGGTCTGGGAGGATGATTTCTTTCTGTCATGGCCTTACCAGGGTTGTCATCTCCTCCAACAGAAGGGTATATGTGTATCCTGGAGATGGAGGGGGTGAGCATGGGGGGTCCCGTGATGTGCTTGGTGTTGGAAGCGTGAAGGTCAATCGAGGGATTGAGAGGGTGCACGGGAATGGGGGGTGTATCCGGTTCCTCCATGGGAGAATTAGGCTCTCCCAGGTCACCCTCCTGCGTCGGACATACAGGGGCTGGGACTCCAAGGAAAAAATAGAGCCCTGCGATGTTCCTCTCAATCTTATCCAGATGAACACCCATGCACCTATCCATATTCTCCGTGCACTTCAAAAGACAATCCATCTTGGCCTCCATTTTGTCCCTGTATTGCTCTGTTGAGTTGTCAGTGATTTCGATAACACTAAAAACATCCATCATGCGAACGACTGAGTTTGATCTGGTGCAAGGAGTGCTGGTGTCATCCGGACAAACATCTGCATGGCTGGGTGCTGGAGGAGGTGAGCAGGGGGCTTCGGGATGAACATCAGTGTGGCTGGGTGCTGGAGGTGAGCAGGGGACTTCTGGACGAGCATTGGTGGATAACGGGTCAGAGCATGCGGATATTTGGGAATCGGTGGCAGTGGGTGATGGCAGTGAAAAGTCCGGGACGTCTGCTTCAGCTTCAGTGGGTGCAGGGGCACTTATGGAGCCCATCCAAACAAGTTGATCCTCGTTGATTTTGGCCATTTTCTTCTTCACATACAAACGGCCAAGGTTCTTTGCCTTGGGAGCCTTCAGAACCTTTTCTTTAGGCACCTTTAGCATTGGTTTGGAAACTGCTTCCGACTTTCGCTTACTCGTGGTCGGCACATGAGAATAAAGCAGGTTCCTGCATCCGTAGAACTGGGGTTGATCAATGGAAGCAGATGGAAGAATGCACAATGCAATATCTGTACAAGAGCTTGTTCAGATAGAGATCAGCATGTGGGAGGCTATGCAATTTGTGTCACCTTTTATGCACTGGGTCACAATTTGAAATTTTCAGCGGGCATGGACACGAGCTGCAGGTGTTAAAAGTGGGTGTATACTTAACCTGTCGAGCGAGTTCCATTACATTACTGTATAAATACACCATCACTTCTGTTGATTCAAAACACATTGAATATACATCGAATACACATCAAATATAAATTCCTCTGTGCTAGATTGATTTTCTAAAGCAGTGATGCAGAGGAAAGTTATTTCAAAGGATCTCAGCATGCGAATACTAGATATGTACAAGAGAGTATACAAAGAAAAGCAAGAAACCCAATTACAGTACTCTAGATCCCTATTCTGAGTGATATGTGATAAGCAAATAAAATAATACTTTATTGATCATCGATATTTGGGGTTAGATTTACCCTAACAAAATGGTGTCTAAGGAACAGTAAGGGTGTAACAAGATGAGGTTGTGGTAAAAACAGATGCCTGTGTAAATGGTAACTTCCTGAGTAGATAGTTATCTACTAAATGTGGTAGTCTGAATGAGAACTACTTGTGAATGAGTCTAATGTAGTACCATACAGATGCATTTGAGGATAGCCAATATGAGGTCACTTATGCCACAATCAAAAAGAAGTGCCCGATGATCGTGTGGGCACTGCAGAAGTTACAGCAATGTGTGTGTTTGCGCGCATTCCATGTTGATCGACCACAACCACCTCAGTTGGCTACACCACGTGTCAGGGGATAAGGGCAAGTTGTTGCGATGGAGCCTGGCCTTTCAGTAGCATAGTTTCACTATACAGTACAGGAAGGGTAGTGACCATGGCAACAATGACAGTCTATCCTTGCAGGATGACCCAGGCCCGGTCCCATGGACCCATGAGTCCAGCCCATTGGGAATGACACACCAGCGCTCTCATCTTGATGGGAGAAGGTGTAATGCAGGGGCAACATGGCACCCAGAATAAAGGTTAATCCCACATGCTGCCTCTGCCCATCAATAGGGTAACCCTGAGTTAAGGGTTAAGTTGCCACTATTGGGTTGCAGAATGCTTCAGCCCTAGTTAGTAGTTATTAGTGTGTTTTGGGTAATGTTTGTATATATTTCTGTATGACTCGTTGTATGTAGGGAAGGACATGTCCGCCTGCTGGAAGAGTACCCACCCCAAGATCAAAGCATTGTTCTTTCCCTGGCAGTACGGAGTCCATCCCTGCAGGGTGCTTGGAAGTTATTTTGGAGACCGGCATTGGGGTCTTAGCCCTGTCGGTATGGTTTCTATTGGTCAGCTCTAATTTTCCATACTCCTAAGCCCTCTGCTCCACCCCCTCTCTGGATTGGTCCGTTCCGGATGCCCCCTCACTTGGGATTGGCTCAGCAGTTAAAGGAACACCGCTGATTGGTCTGCACCCAGTCCTCCACGATTCTGAAAGGAAGGCCGGGAAACTATACAAGCCGACACCGATCTGAGCTCCACAGACGTTTCAAGCTGGTTTCGGTGGCTAGAGACAATCCTATACCTGGACTTTATGGACCCCGAAGCCATCCTCCTTGTTACTGGGAACCGGTATTTGTCAGACTTGGTGGTGACATCCAGGGAAAACTCACTTCGACAGGGCCCTGCACCTAGCGAGTGCGGAATCCCTTGTATGTCACGTGTTGTGGGATATTGTGGACTGGCCTTAGGCTTTGTGGGGCCCAAGGCAGCATGCTGGTTAGCAGGGCCCCCTTGTAAAAAAATAAAAAGGGGGGGACTTACCTAGACCAGCAGCCCTCCTCCGGCACTGTCATGACATCGCGGCGTGATGTCCCGTTGCCATAAAAGAGAGAGAGTGTAAGGGAGGCCAGTTTCTGCCAGGACCATCAATCACATCCTGCACATACATATACTTCTCTTACACATCTGCACTAATCTTATCAGCAAGTAGAGTACATTGGATATATAATATATTGTGATAGTGTTTAACCAGGCTTTCTGTTACTTCCTTCCTCGTCTCCAGTTCACTAGACCTGACACCACTTACCAATCTCTCCTGCATGAATCCCCTTTATGCTGAATCCCTCACCCCTCCCCCCCGCCCCCCTGCAGTTTTCATTTGCTATCTAACTCACTTTTCCTGCAGGGCCCTTGAACTTTAATAGCGCACCCCAGAGAGGACACTGAGGATAAACCCTACAGATATATATTTTAATTATGATTCAATAAGAGGTAGAGCAGCGTGTAACAAATATCTTTTTGAAGAGTATATAGTTACTGGAATTGTAAGATACAATTGAAAACTGACTCATTTTTAAAGTGTATGTAGTGGTGGCCTAAGAAAATGATTATTTCTCTATGTCTGTATTTTCTCAATTGTTTTCTGGAGCTCAAGATTTTAGCCACTTCGAAAAAACAGACAAAAAACCTCCCATCCTACACCAGATAATGCTTGTCACGCTGTGGACATAAAAAATGAATTTATGACTCTCAGTTTGGGAGTCAAGAAATTACCTATTGTGAAACAGTGACTCATATTTAAGGGTTTATTGCTCTTATAATTTTCACTGTATGGCCGTCGCTTATTATCTAATTTCTCATGGAAGCCACAAAGGAGATGAGTTAGTCATTGATCCATTAATCAACATCCATAATTCAGTTCCCTTTGATTTAACACCTGTGACGTAATGATAACAACCCAAATGAAATGTCCAGTCCATTTTACCAACCTCACTGATGATACTGAGATGTGTTTGTCATGCAATGAACCCACAGAATGGGCACACTAAATATTCACGTTACCCAATCAGCGGGTACACAAAAACCCTTCATTTCTTTTTTTGACAGTGGTTTTACACTTGCTTGGGATGAGCAAAGGACATAGAGGGAAATAGGTAAAAGGATAGAGAGAGGGCAGGACAGAGTGGGTTGGGAACATAAAAACATCTAAGAAGAAAGAGAGATAGAAGAAGAGATGACAGAAATAAAAAAGAAAGAAAGCAGCACACATCCACACCTATAATGGCATTAATTATGTATCTTATTGCTGAGCAGATGTGCTGGCTTTGGTTTAATTTGTTTAATACTGTTACTTAGGGACGCTGGCAGATGATACTAGCATCAAATTATCTCTCATAACACAAGAGTAATCACACACACCAGAGTCGACCAACGGTTATAAATCTAGCATAGGGCAAACATTACTGGGGTGCCTATAATGTTACTTTGTTTGAAAATTAAAGAGCCCTTCGCCTGCCCTTCGCCTGAAGCTTGTCCCTGATGCAGCTTGTGAGTGAAACACATGTTGGGTTGCCGCTGTCACCACTTCCGCTGAGCCCCATGTGTGTTTTGATCTGATCCTGACAGTTTTTCAGCACGTGCTGTTGGGGTTCCTGCAATGGGACCATTTGAGTAACCTCTGCGGAGGTGAAAAGTGGGAGCACTTGCGAGCGTGAGTACTAACCCTTGTCCCGTATGCAGGTCGCTTGCCCACAGGGGTGGCGTACGTGAGAAATGGTGGCATAGTGGTGGGATAAGAGAGGGGCAGCTTGCGAGTTGTGTAATAACCCTTGTCCTTTAGTGACGATATTGTCCATTTGATGGACCACTGCGGGGGGTGAAACATGGGAGCGCTTGCGAGCGTGAGTATTAACCCTTGTCCCGTATGCAGGTCGCATGCTCGCAGGGGTGGCGTATGTGACGGTGAGTATCACACGTACAAAATAGTGGTTCTTTAAAACATGTCATTTAACATGTTGACATAGGTTACCGCAACACCATCACCAGCTGGTCCCAACGCCGGCGTAGATGTATCGTGCGGCCAAACTCCGATTAGGACGGGGTGGTGTAGAAGGTAGTCGGAAACTTCCAATCCGTCCACTGGTGGTGTTGAACTATCCAGCGGGAATATACTGCACAATCATATACATGTATATGTTTTTTTTTATAGATTCTTAAATGATTGTATGTTTTTTTTACTGCCACATGAGAGTTGGTTCAGTGCTTCAATGAAATAAAGCATTGATTCTGGCAGATATATTTGGATATAAAGGGTTCCTAAAAATAATGAATGTCAGAACGTCATCAGAAAACTCAAAACTCCTGATCCAAATATTCAGTAATATCATTTATTAGACACACCACATATCAAACACATATAGAATAAGTATTGTAAGTAATATAGAGTGTAAGCAGTGTTTCCTCCTAAAAAATGCATATAATCTAAAGAATATCCTGCCTATACCGAACTGCAAAAAAATATTATGTGTAAGGCCTCGGACATGGTCAGCGCTTATGCGCTGACCCGTGCTGAGGCGCGCTTACACTCAGCACTGAGCCCCTGCAGCCGCAATGAGAGCGGCTTTAGCAGGGGCCCGCTACGCTGCCGCAAGCGTGCGGAAGCATAAGTCTTAGCAAAATTTTACATTTTCGCGCTTGCAGGAGCGCAGGCTGGTCACGTGAGCGGTTCGCCCGATGAGGGCGAACCAGCTCCGTGACGTCACTGGCCCGCCCCCCGACACGCCTTTAACACGCCCCCGGACGGCACGCGGTCTAAGGCCAGGGAAAGCACCCGCTTTCCCTCAGCCTCCGCGCGCCTCAGCACGCAATCAGTAACCATGGACGCAGCCTTAGGTTACAGCTTTCAATGATTTGTCGTGTAGCTTCTTTTGGGAGTCCTCAAAGAATATAACACTCAGAGGAAATCGTTTCCACATATACAGAGATAAGGAAAAAGTGTATGTAGTGTAATCCTGATATAAATCAATGTAATACATATAAAACAGACAGAAGGAATCAAACTGCTGCAGATATAATATATCTGCAGCAGAACTTTAGGAGATCTTGAATAACTTAGAACTTGAAGAACCCCATCGCCCACCTCTTAGGACTCCAGCTGTCACCTTTAGGGAACCCCTAGCTCCATCCTCTAAGGAACCTCCAGCTCTCTCCTCCAAGAAACCCCCCCACCTACAAGAAACCCAATACCGATTTTTAAGGACTACAGCTCCCAACTCTAAGAATCCCACTTCCAAAAACCCAGATCCTGCATCTAGGAACCCAGTTCATTCCTCTAAAGATCCCAGCTCCCACCTCTAAGAAACTCTTTCCACGTATAAGGATCATAGCACCTGTCACGAGAGACCAGGACTCTTTCACGGGATCAAGCACCAGACCGGACACAGAGATCAAATAAACGGGTGTTTATTTCAGCCAGAGCCAACAGACGCAACACAATGTCACCAATAGAGCTATACTCACACCAAACAGGGAATACTGGGGGAATCCTCGCAGTCCTAGGTGCCCGGCGCCATCGAATTGGCTTACCCAGAGCAGCTTCCACTCCTGTGGGGGATTGGGAACTGCAGGCAGCGCTGGCTATAAGAGGCAAACAGGCAAGTTTAAATCTCCGTTTCAGAAAGGCACGCAGCCTCGTCTTGGGTGTCTCTGGCACAACCTCAGAGAACATAATTTAGTCCATCTCCACGCCAGTCCAGGAATGATCTGTGGAACTGAGATCGGCCCCCCCTTTTCTAGATATCTGTCTCCATAGGAAACAATGGAGAAAGGGTGGTGACCAATCATAGAGTGGATGCTGCCTGTGTGACCAATCACAGCACGGATGCTATGTGGACCAATTGCAGAATGAGCTACATAGGCCAATCAGTACTGTGGGAAATTCAAACCAACAAACCACTAATGCCTGAGTCAGTTGGGTCTTAAGACCTCCGGGTCTAGTTTCTTCTGCATACGTCCTGTGGAGATTGATGACTCAGTCTGACCTGAACAAAGGCCATGCCCTCAGAGTCGCAGTTAACAAGGACTGAGTACACATTCCTCCCCCTCCAGTCCCAGCAATAGCCATTTCTCACATGTGGGCTGAACAAAGGGTTTCCCAGTCCTGCATGTCCACAGACCTTGGCTATACTTTACAACATATTTGTATGCTTGCAGTTACATTACACATAGAAAATAAAGGTTTACACATACATTGACATAATATATTTGGCCAGATGAGCTACAATTGGATGCATATACAAGGCAACCCTGTATATTCATCCAGACGATAGGGCAATGGCTGGGCTTCACCTTTATTATAAGAGTCTCATTGCCTATATTCTCACAGCATGTCTAAGGATCCCAGCACCCACCTTTAAGAGCCACAGCTCCCATCTCTAAGAATCTCAACTTCCATCTCTAAGGATCCCAGCTCTCACCTCTAAGAAACTCCTCCTATCTCTAAGGACCCCAGCACCTCTAAGTTCCCTAGTTCCCACCTCTAAGGAACCCACCTCCCACTTATAGAGACCCCATTGCCCACCTCTTAGGACCCCAGCTCCTACCTCTAAGGAACCCCATTTCCCACTTCTAAGGACCCTATCACCCATCTCTAAGAACCTCAACTTCCACCTCTAAGGACCCCAGCTTCCACCTCTAATAAACCCCTCCCATCTTTAAGGACCCCCTGCTCGCACCTCTAATAAACCAGACTTCTAATTCTAAAGACATCAATTTCCACCTTCAAGGATCAGTTCCAATTCTAAGTTCTTTATTTTCCACTTCTAAGGATCCCATTGCCCACTTTTAAGGAAGACCTGCCTCCACTAAGGAACCACTCCAATTTCTAAGGAACCACTACCACCTATAGTATAAGGGCCCCAGCTCCCACCTTAAGGAACTCTTCCCTCCTGTTATTCCATATAACAGTTCTCCTATTGTTCCATATAGCCACTACTTATAACTCCTCCTATTGCTCCATTTAGTCGTTATCTATAACTCCTATTACTTTCTGTAACTCTTCCTATTGCTCCATATAACCGCTCCCTATAACTCCTTGTCTTGTTGCATAGAACTGCTCCCTAAAACTCTCCCTATTGCTACATATGACCACTCAATAAAACTCTCCCTCTTACCCATATAACCACGTCCTATAACTTCTATTGTTTTATATAACTCTACTCTTGTTGTATATAACCGCTCCCTATACCTCCTCCTATTGCTCCCTAGAACTCCCATTGCTCCATATAACTGTACCCTATAACTCCTCCTATTACTCCCTACAACTGCTCCCTATAACTATTACTATTGCTTCCTATAACTGCTACCTATAGCTCCTCCTATTTCTCCATAGAGCTCCTCCCTATAACTCCTATTAAGGCTGACCATACGTCCCATTTTTTCACTATTTTCCTACCGTCCTGTCTTTTTAATCTAAATGTCTATTTTGTCCCGTTTTTAGCCCCCCTCCACCTCCCCCCCCCCCGAAGGAGCGCTCCGAACTGTAATGCGCCCGCCCCCCCCAGCAATTGGATGACGTGGATTCACTAGCGCGCGCGCCCTCCCTAACCACCCCCCCCTTGAGAGGTAACACGCTCGCCCTCCCTCCACAGAGTAAAGCCCCCTTTGTCGCCAGCTCAGGACATCTCCCTGCACGCTCCTGGACCCTCACTGCCTCCGAGACTGAGTACCTTCTGGGGACGGATGCCCGGCGGGGAGTGATGGTCTCGGGGCAGGGGGGTTTCAGGCTTTGGGTGCAGGGAGGCGGGTCCGGTGGCCCCGCGCTCAGCAGTTGATGCGTTCCAGAAAGGAACGGCTTGCCGCCATGGGCGGCCCGTGCGCTTGGCGGGAGACTGAGGAGGAGGGGGGGGATTGGAAGGGGGGAAAACAATGGCGCCGGGTCATGGTGGGCTGGCGGCCCACTCGGGGGACACTAGTCGGCCTCCAGTGGGGTTTCACCCCCCCCCCCACCCCCACATGGTACTCCTGGGGGGTTCCCCACGTGGTGTTCCTGAGGGGTTCCCCCCACCCCTGCATGGTACTCCTGGGGGGAAGGCAGCAGCCGGGTCTGGGGGAGATCATGAAAGGGGGGTCTGTCTGCTCAATGGCACTGGGGGAGATCATGAAGAGGGGGTCTGTCTCTGAAGAATAATTGTTAGCTCAATATATTCATGTAATAAAACTTTTATCATCTTTTTCATGAATACGGAATATTACATAACCTTGTCCCGTTTTTGCCATCCCAATGTCCCGTTTTTGTCTCAAGGAAATATGGTCAGCCTACTCCTATTACTTCAGCCTCTGTATAGTGTCTCACCATACTTACTCATTGCCACAAAGAAAACCGTCAAACAACTTGATACATGGACGCTAAGAATGTTTGTTCTAGATTGCTCTCTTGGCATCAACTTAACAACATAGTTGAGCACTTGATACACCAACCCTCCTGTATCTTTCTGCAGTAAGTCTGTGCCTAAAATTCAGACACCTTGCTCAAATGTTACCATGGGAGCATTTGCAGAGCGAGGAGGGGGAAGCAGTGTTAGGACACGTGGGAGGAAGATAAGAGAATTCATAGAAGTTACATTTTTTCTGTACAGTGGGTCCTTGTCCATTTTAGTAGCACAGTGAGTCCCATGAAGGTAATTACAACCTTTCAGGACATAAATGAGTTATTAAAGGAGAAGAGCGCCCATGCTGCCTATGTCTGCTGCATTTAAGCTCATTCGTGTCTATTGACTAGACCATTAAACCAAATCTACACAGAGGGAACTTACATTGTACAGTATTTAGCTTTTTTTGTGAGCATTTTTTGTGAGTGCTTTGTCCTTGTACATCGAAGAGGATCCCAAAATAGAAACTTCAGAGAGTTCTTCAGTCTTGGTTTAATACATTATTGAGATATATATATATATATATTTTTTAAAGTTATGGTGGGGGAAAAAGGCAACAAAAAACCTCCACCGTTAGCATATAGCCAATAAAGAATATCCCTTGTGAGCACATTCACATGTCTTAGACAGGTCTGCAACCCCGCCTTTCAACCATCATCACCTAGCATACAGTGCTTCCACTGCAGCAAGGGATTCTGGGAACGGACATGAAAATGAGCACACAATGTGTCACCTTTTTCCTGGAATATCCATACACATGGAGCCCATTTAAGCACAGCATGGGACTAGTAAAGCAAGTCAAATCACTCACAAACATGTTTCAACCTTGATGGGTATCATCAGTGTGAGGTTGGTTTATACATGCTTTGCAATATTTTTAGGCTGGGTAGGTTTACCATTACATTTTAAGTTATGGTGGGTGCAAAAGGCAACAAAAAACCTCCACCGTTAGCATATAGCCAATAAAGAATATCACTTGTGAGCACATTCACATGTCTTAGGCCTCGTTCAGGGTGCTGGCTTCGGGGGCAGGGCGTGCTGACGTGCGTGCTGCCGTGAGCAACAAAGTATTCAATTTGAATACTTGTTGTCAGGGTAGCTACTGGCCTGCCTCCGAAGCCAGGAGTTGCTGCTGACGACAGCTTCAGTAAACGAAAATTTCGTTTCTTGGAGCTGAAGCAGCGTCACAGGGACCAAGGCAGCCAATGAAATCATTCTTCAGAATGATTTCATGACTGCAGCTTGGATACTTTACCCTGCGTCTGTAGCCCCGCCCCCTCCCCAACGCTGAAAAGTTTGCTGGGGGATAATCACATGTCGCCCAGCAAACTCCCAGCACTGCCTCCCGCACGCCCCCCCTCCGAGTCCTCAGCTGCCTCCCTGAACGAGCCCTTAGGCTGCGCTTATGACATTACCCATTGCCGTCGCCGCTAGCGTAGTTGTATTTCGCTTTCCGGCGAAGTCACAGGCGACCAGGTCTTTGATTGGTTCAGAGGCTGTCACATGTGGCGACAGTCTCTGAAAAATCAAATTTGACCGGCTTCAAGAATTCGCGCCGCAAATACATTTGTTTTGCCGCGACGTCGCGTTGCCGTCACTATAAGCGCTGCCTTAGACAGGTCTGCACCCCAGTCTTTCAACCATTATCACCTAGTATACAGTGCTTCCACTGCAGCAAGAGATTCTGGGAAATGACATGCAAATGAGCATACAATGTGTCACCTTTTGCCTGGAATATCCATACACATGGAACCCATTTGCTTAAAGAAGAAGAGATCAGTGTATCTCGAAAGCTCGCACAAATAAAAGCATTTCGTTAGCCACAGAGCGGTGTCGTCTATTCGTTTTTGATTATTGAAGCTCAGCTAACATGGTACTGATACATCTACATGTGTATATATATATACACAAAAAGATGAAGTCCGAAGAACACTCAAAATAGAAAAGGGATTATTTAATCTTAGAAAATCATCAGGCAATCACAAAAACTCCAGAGTGACGTACGTTTCAGACCACAAGGTCTTTTCTCAAGAGCTTGATGATTTTCTAAGATGAAATAATCCCTTCATCTTTTTGTGTATCTAACAGACTGGTTGGTGTTCCCTTTCTGTCTGCTAGCACCTGGATCCCTGATAAGTATATAATATTATTTTTGTGGTTTATGGTTCTTTGTCTGTGTGCACACAGCATCAGTTTTTGTATGTATATATTTATATGTATTATTAACGTCAAAGAAGGACACGCAAAGCGCAAGAACTCCTCTCAGGTGCAGTGGGTATTCAGGAAGGGATCAGGAAAATTGATGCTAAATTCTCACAATATATAAACAGAAAAAAAGAAAAATATAGTGCAACACAATTTAATAAAATCAATTACGAGTCAGGAGCTACAATGCACTCACATGCTCACGAATAAAACAAGCAGATTGACCACTCTGGGCCCCATAGTGTGGAGCGCTGATAAGTGCTGTGGTATGTGGAGTCTTCACTTCCGCATCTGGGGATAGCGTCTGACGTCACGGGTGCTCTCCGCCTATCGACATCTGCTGCTGGAATCAATCAGACTTCCGTAAGGCTCAGCGATGGCAACAAGTAAGTAATCCAGCCAGCAGGAGACGCAGCAACCTTTAGACGTGTCCACAAACGATCTCAGCGGTCTCAGCTTTCCACAACCTCAGAGAGGGCAAAGTCTGCGGGGTGAACGCAAAAAAACCCCTACCCGTTTCATCCGGAAACAGCCGGACTTCTTCAGGGGTGTAAGGACATATCACCCAATGGGCAAACGGCAGCGCGCGCATGCGCCTGTCAGCACGTCCTGAACAGTAATATCGGCTCCCTACCTGTACCAAAGCTGTGCGCAAGCGGGGAGACTATAGAGCCTGTTACACATGCGTTATTTACATCAGTTATGCACGTATATGACGATTGCAGTACAGTACATGCATCAATAAGTGGAAAAAGGGCAGTGCTTCACTTTAAGTACATTTTGGCTTTACATACATGCTCTGGTCCCATTGCGTACGTTAATGTGGGGTATGCCTGTATATATATATATATAATTAAACTCAAAATGGATTATTCGGCAAACCTAATAAACTTTCTAGATACTACAGTAACACTGAAAGATGGCAAACTACACACATCTGTATACAAGAAACCAACTGACAGATGCAGTTACCTCCACAACTCCAGCTTCCATCCCACTCATACCAAACAAGGTATACTACACAGCCAGGCTATAAGATACCACCGCATATGCTCTGACACTGAAGACAGAAACAGGCATCTCACAACCCTGACTGAATCGTTCAGACAGAAGGGATACAAACCAAAGACCATTGACAAAACTATTACATCTGCACTAAAAGCCCCATGAGAACACCTGCTACAATACAAACAGAAAGAACCTACCACACGCATACCACTGATGACCACATACAACCCTACCCTAGAGGGTATACGAAAAATAATCAAAGATCTGCAACCCATGCTGACAGAGGATGCGACATTAAAAGAAATCTTTCCCAAACCTCCCATTCTTGCATTCCGGCAACCACCAAACCTCAAACAGAAATTAGTCAGCAGAAAACTTCACAGCGATTTTAAAGACATGGATAATGGCACAAAACCTTGCAGCAACAAACGCTGCAAACTCTGCAAACATATTTGCCAAGATCCCACAGCCAGTCACAACCATAGAACATTCAATGTTAAAGGATCATACAGCTGCACATCCAGAAATATAGTGTATATGATTCAGTGCAACAAATGTGAACAAGGTTGCTACATTGGGGAAACCAGCCAAAAAATACAAGGAAGAATGAATATGCACAGACACTCTATACTCCATTACGAAGAAGGAAGATACTGCTCCCCTGTGGGACATCACTTCTCACAACCAGATCATTCCATAAATGATTTAAAAATCAAAATCCTCAATGGAATGTTTAAAAGCACCCAAGAACGGAAAACATTTGAACTCAGAAAGATAAGACTCTTTGACACCAAAACCAAAGGACTTAAGGCGGACATGGGTTTTCTCACACCCTATCAAAATTGTTTGTAATTATCCTGCTTGCCTCAATTATTATCCACACTTTCTCTCCCCCCCAGCATCCCTTCCCCTCCCCACCTTTCTTTGACACTGTCCCCTGGCTTCAAACACTTTTAACACCCTACCTTTTCTACAGTAAATATCTGTTGGTTTTTTTTCCTCTCTCTACACTGTTTTAGCCATTGAATCCTTTGTATATAGGTATTGCTTGACCTGAAGAGAGGATAGCTCTCGAAAGCTTGTCCTATGACATACATTGTTAGTTCAATAAAAAAGGTATCACCTAATACTGAAGAACTCGTTTACTCTGCCCTATCGCAACTGGACTAACACGGCTATTTTCTGCTTTATATATATATATATGTATATATATATACATATATATATATATATATATACAAATATATGATAAAAATGAATAGACGATACTGTTCTGTGGCTAAGGAAATGCTTTTATTTGTGCGAGCTTTCAAGATACACTGATCTCTTCTTCCGGCGGTGTTACAATGAATAAAGCGAGAAAGGGTTTTACGTAAAACAGTGTCTCTTGTAATGTATCTGACTGAAGCCTATCCCCCCCTCCCTGTGCAGTATGCGATTTATGACTTAAGGTGTTAAATGGTCCCTGAATGTTAGTGATGTAAGAGTATGTGTATGTGTGTGTGTGTGTTTATATATATATATATATATATATAAATATATATATATATATATATATATATATATATATATATATATATATATATATATATATATATCCAGGCATACTACCTCTGACCTGGTGGAGTTTTTTGATATGAAGAAAAAGGGAAACAAAAAAGAGAGAGAGATGCATAATTTTATGTATTCAGTTTTAAAATATACACTGTTTAAACCTCCCTATTCCACTTCTTGCTCTACATTACCACTTATATTGCTCCTCTACTGCTCCAAATAACTGCACACTATAACTCTTCCCGCTGCTCCATATAGCTGAACCCTACAATGCCTCCTATTTCTCCATATAACCGCTCCCTATAACTCCTCCTATTGCTCCATAAAACCGCTCCCTATAACTTCTCCTATTACCCCATATAACCGCTCCCTATAACTCCTCTTATTGCTCCATATAACCGCTCCCTATAACTCCTCCTATGGAAGGGCAATTAAAGTGTAACCTTCCCTGCCCGGCTTCTAGGGAGATGACATTGTGTGCTATGCCTGGCCTCTCAGTATGGGTTACCTTGACTCAGGGTGCTGGATTCAGGTGGCTGGGCGATGAGGTAGCAAGGATGGAAAATAATTGGCACCAGTAACTTTTGTAGTACAACAGTCTTTTACTTGTGTCTCGAGGCACAGGGACCGCTCACGCTCACATGACAACGTTGTACTGTTTTTATAACAGACTCACATAAATACAGTACTGTCATTAGTGTTCACTCTTAACACATCAAATGGAGGTGCGTTGACTTAGTTGCTTTACTTGTGTAGAACCCGGCCCCTCTTTGTTGCTCCAGGATCATTATCAGTATTACCCCGGTTACACTAGGCTAATACGGAGATTCTGGTTGGTCCTTTGCAAGTGACCACAATACCTTTGGCCTTTGTTTGAGAACTGCCACTTTCATACAGACTGAGAGGAATATTAATGCGAATCCTTGGTTAGAGCCAATCTGCCGAAACCCGGGAGCCCTCTTTTCCTCTTTGGTTGTCGTTTTCCTATCTGTTAGATATTTTGGACATCATTAGCTCTTCTGGGATCCCACCTTAAAGGGGCACTGTTCCTATCTACAACATAATAAAGCAGGGGGCCCTTGTCTGTGCTATTGCTTTATGAATATCCCTATCTACTCTCCCCGAGGCTCCTTTCCTGTTGTCCTCCAAGAACCTGACTTCCAGACCCTTCCCCCTATCCTTTATCTCCCTTCTTACATCAGTAACCCAATGGTAACACAGGGTGAAGCCCAGCATTCACTATACAAGGGGTGCGCAAACTGGGGGGACGCGTCTGTTAGGCCCGTAATATAGTGGGCGTGTGCCTGTGCGAACGCTCGTGCATGTGACGCACACTTTTTGTGTGTACGGTCCGTGGTGCTGTGAGTGACAGGCTTGGATGGGTACTGTGTGTGTGTGTCACTGTGTGTGTGTGTGTGTCACTGTGTGTGTCACTGTGTGTGTGTATGCATTTTACAGCACAGAAATATATATATATATATATATATATATATATATATATATATATATATATATATATATGTTATTTGCACACTGATTCTATTGCATATAAAATGGAAATATGCATGTAGTTCACCTTATGACATGATACTACAGCAACATGAACATGTATAGGAGGCTTGTGAGTTGAATATAAGTGTGATTTGCACTGCACAGGCTGTGTAGAAATCTTTTAAATTCACTAAATGTTTACTGTTACTGAAGAAAGTGAGAGAATATTTCTTTTTGTCGCACACGTAATAGCCAGCTCATTACTCTTGGCTAAGCCTAGTGTTGCTATATATCTTTTATAGGTAAACAATGTTGCCTTTAATGGATGTATTCAATGTTTTTGCTGACACTGTTTTGATCTAGCTGGTGCCATTCAACTTGACCCTTGATAAATTGTCTTTATTTTGCAGTTATATGCACGGATACAGCTGAGTAAATATTTATTTAGATATTCAATGAAATATATGAATGGGGCCGCTGACCTTTTAGGGATGCTCATTATACTGTAGGGTATCAGTGGAGTTATACATTAGTTTTCTAGGGCACTATTAAGTGGATTTACATAGAAAGCTATTAGTCAGTAAATACTGTATGGCGAATTTAACTGTAATTAGGGTTTAGACAATTAATTTCCAGTTGCATAAACTAGATCAGAAACAAATCTCTTTTGATATCATCAGCTTTATTTTAGCCTTTCGGTAGCTAAAGTCTCGCAAATATGCACTGCTCTCTAATACATTGCTAGCAGCTCATGCAAAGGTCTTCAATACACTTTGATTCTGTAAAATAAATATAATTTGTATCACACATACACACACACACACACATATATACACACACACACACACACACACACACACACACACACACACACACACACACACACACACACACACACACACACACACACACACACACACACACATATCTAAAAGAGAAAAAAACAAAAAACAGGCGCACTCATAGTGTAGTAAGGTTAACAATATTATATATGGGACTGGATAAAATATGAACTGTTCACTCACAAATGGAGAAAAATAAATCGCATGTCTGAAATAAATACTCAATCGCCAACATGTGAAGCAGGAACTCGACTGCAACTCCGGATGGAAAGCCGTTTACGTCGCTGTATAGGAGGAACCCGTGGTAGTAGATCTTCTGTGTATCGAAGACAACCAGGCACCTCCTCGCTGTTCAAGTGTCTCTCTCACCGTAGAGGACTTCCGGGTCAGCGTCGTCACTCACAATGCATGGAGTACATGGAAGGCTTCCGGGTCAGCCTGATCACTGACAGTGCAGCAAGCGCCGTATGGCAATGAGTACCGACAATACAGGGATAGATTTCTCCGCTCTCCCAGAGTAAAAAGTCCAATAATAAGGATAAAAATACTCCAGATAATAAAATAATATATAACCCCTGACGAAGTCTGTAAAGACGAAACGCGTAGGGCGTTATTATCTGGAGTATTTTTATCCTTATTATTGGACTTTTTACTCTGGGAGAGCGGAGAAATCTATCCCTGTATTGTCGGGACTCATTGCCATACGGCGCTTGCTGCACTGTCAGTGATCAGGCTGACCCGGAAGCCTTCCATGTACTCCATGCATTGTGAGTGACGACGCTGACCCGGAAGTCCTCTACGGTGAGAGAGACACTTGAACAGCGAGGAGGTGCCTGGTTGTCTTCGATACACAGAAGATCTACTACCACGGGTTCCTCCTATACAGCGACGTAAACGGCTTTCCATCCGGAGTTGCAGTCGAGTTCCTGCTTCACATGTTGGCGATTGAGTATTTATCTCATACATGCGATTTATTTTTCTCCGTTTGTGAGTGAACAGTTCATATTTTATCCAGTCCCATATATAATATTGTTAACCTTACTACACTATGAGTGCGCCTGTTTTTTGTTTTTTTTCTCTTTTAGATATCTTCAAGGGAGTGGTGTTCCCCCTAAACGGGCTGCAAAGAGTCTGGAGGACAGTGTTTTGGGACTGGTTTTTGTATCTTCTATTTTTTATTTTTTATATATATTTTTTTGTATTTTATATTGTATTTTTTATCATGTATTATTAGGATTTTATAGTTGCTACAATTTTCATTTTTATTTACTCCTACATTGTATGTGGTTCACTAGCTCTTCACAACACATTTGGTCAGTTTTTTGTTATCATCAGGCGCCACTTCTAAACCTTCTTTCCCTTGTTCCTATATATATATATACACACACACACACACACACACACACACACACACACACACACACACACACACACACACACACACACACACACACACACACACACACACTGTGATACCAACACTGGCATCTAGGTGCTGGAAAGATTTAATCCTCCCTGGAGTTGTCAAGAACACCTGAAATCGAATTAATCAGCCTGGGCTGAACTCCTGAAAAATAAGGAAGCAGCAAGTCACAGAGAGACAGAGAGACAGAAGGGGGGAGACAGAGGAGCTCCCCAGCTACCAGGAGCTGGTTAAAGAAGCTTGCAGAGAGTGAGAGACACTGCTGAGAGAGCCATGCTGAAGCAGTGACTTCTGGTTGCAGAGGACCTTAAAAGACCAAAGAAAAGGCAAGCGCTTTGTTATTATCTGCAGAGACTTTGTATGGAATGTACATGTTTCGCGGCTGACAACTGGCTTAGCTGGCGGCCCTGATAGTAAGGGCCTGAGAAGTCAGTTAGTTCCCTGAATTGGGATAGGATTTTATTTTATTTGCTTTTCTTAAAGGGACGGTGGGCCTATTCGTATTATTTATCCCTGTAGATAAACCCCAAGTATAGTGAAATACAACGCTTCCTGCCTCATTTGGGACAAAAGAGACTGCAATGTGGTGTCGGCATCACAACACACACATACATATACACACACACACACACACACACACACACACACATATATATATATATATATATATATATATATATATATATATATATATATATATATATATATATATAGCAACTGTAAATATTACTGTATGTTCATTTGCATGTCTTAGACAGGTCTGCAACCCTGTCTTTCCCCATTGTCACCCAGCATACAGCGCTTCCACTGCAGCAAGGGATTCTGGGAAATGACATGCAAATGAGCACTCAGTGCCACCTTTTGTCTCAAGCTCATATTACACAAGCCAATCCTCAAGCCACTGCATGCTGTTTTAAACACAGCTTTTAAACAGAGGCTGGGATGAGATGCAAAGCCATTAGACCTACTCACATACATGTTTCAACCTTGATGGGTATCATCAGTGTGAGGCTGGTCTTAATGGCTTGCAGGTTTGAGACTAGACTACGTAATCACCACTGTCATTAAGGTTATGGTGGGTAAAAAAAGTGACAAAACCCCTCCACAGTAAAGCATAAAGCAACTGTAAATATTACTGTATGTTCATTTGCATGTCTTAGACAGGTCTGCAACCCCGTCTTTCCCCATTGTCACCCAGCATACAGCGCTTCCACTGCAGCAAGGGATTCTGGGAAATGACATGCAAATGAGCACTCAGTGCCACCTTTTGTCTCAAGCTCATATTACACAAGCCAATCCTCAAGCCAATGCATGCTGTTTTAAACACAGCTTTTAAACAGAGGCTGGGATGAGATGCAAAGCCATTAGACCTACTCACATACATGTTTCAACCTTGATGGGTATCATCAGTGTGAGGCTGGTCTTAATGGCAAAGCAGGTTTGAGACTAGATTAGGTAATCACCACTGTCATTAAGGTTATGGTGGGTAAAAAAAAGTGACAAAAACCCTCCACAGTAAAGCATAAAGCAACTGTAAATATTACTGTATGCTCATTTGCATGTCTTAGACAGGTATATATACATATATATACACACACACACACACACACACACACACACACACACACACACACACACACACACACACACACACACACACACACATTGTAGACTGAGCGGTAGCGGCACGAATACATACTTTTCAGAGTCTTCCCCCCGATCGCCCGGCTCCACGCTCACTGCCGTGCGTGCGGCCCTAGCATACAATGGCTGGCTAACCACAGCCAATTATAAGTGCCGCGCGTGCACGCGCCATCTTTATTATGGGCTTAACAGGGGCCCTGCGCTCTTCCCCAAGGGATTTAAATTAATTGCCGGAGGACCACGCAAGGCCTCTGTAACTCACTTATCTTGATTCAGCCGGCTTCAGGCGATGCATCTCCATCAAACGTGATGTCACATGACCCCACAGCGTCATTTGACGCTTGATATAAGGTGAGAGGGCGCGCGAGCAGTGGGGGAGAGCAGGCAGAGGGGCGCAGGGCAAAACGTTTGTGTAACCCTGCACTATACCATTATTAACTCCTCACAGTAGCCTGGTAACCCCATTGAGGGGTGGTTACAGAAGGAAGCTAATTACACTGTCATTTAAAAAGATACGTTTATGTTGAGCAGCTAAGCCTTTCAAGGTTGGTTTGAGAGCGGTGTTCCCACACGCGGCTCCCTCCTTGTCCACCGGCGAGCCATGTGTCTGGCACAATGCTTCTTTTTGATATGGAAATGAAAGCTGGTGCTCCTGGTCCTCTTACATCTGCGATCAATATGCATCCAATAGTAAGACAAAGGAACTAAAAGCTTTCCCCATGTTTGCAGTTTGCTGACATGTGCAGAGCAACAAGAAATCATTACATTCCATTCCAGACCTTCACAGCCAGTATTCTTTTATGCTTTTCCGTTACTTTCCTTTTTTATTTAACCGCCTTGTACAGTGTTGGCTTTGTTACCAGAATCTAATTTGCCTTCTCTTACGATTATGGTGATTCTTTTATTATTTATGTTCAGAGTTTACAATAAACAGAATACTTTGAAGAAAGAAGGAGGCAGTGATACTACTTTACAAATCATTAATGACAGCACGGATGGAGTAATAGCACATCTACAGAAGGGCGAGACAGGAGGGAACCGGGGGACCTGACAGGAGGGAACCGGGGGACCTGACAGGAGAGAGCGGGGTGCAATACAGGAGGGAACATGGCGACATGGCAGGAGAGAGCGGGGTGCACTGCAGGAGGGAACGTGGGGACATAACAGGAGAGAGCGGGGTGCACTGCAGGAGGGAACATGACAGGAGAGAGCAGGGTGCACTATAGGAGGGAACATGGGGACATGACAGGAGAGAGCGGGGTGCAATACAGGAGGGAACATGGGGACATGGCAGGAGAGAGCGGGGTGCACTGCAGGAGGGAATGTGGGGACCTGACAGGAGAGAGCGGGGTGCACTGCAGGAGGGAACGTGGGGACATGACAGAAGAGATCGGGGTGCACTGCAGGAGGGAACAGGGGACATGACAGGAGAGAGCGGGGTGCACTGCAGGAGGGAACAGGGGACATGACAGGAGAGAGCGGGGTGCACTGCAGGAGGGAACAGGGGACATGACAGGAGGGAGCGGGGTGCACTGCAGGAGGGAACGTGGGGACATGGCAGAAGAGATCGGGGTGCACTATAGGAGGGAACATGGGGACATGACAGGAGAGAGCGGGGTGCACTATAGGAGAGAACATGGGGACATGACAGGAGAGAGCGGGGTGCACTATAGGAGGGAACGTGGGGACATGACAGGAGAGAGCGGGGTGCACTGCAGGAGGGAACATGGGGACATGACAGGAGAGAGCGGGGTGCATGACAGGTGGGGATGGGGGAATTATTTTATACATTTGATAACAGATCAACGACAGGAGGTAATGAGGGCCATGACCGGAGGGAACAGGGACCATGACAGGAGGGACCGGGGCCATGACCGGAGGGAACAGGGCGTGGGTGAATAGCTGCACTTACCCGACCGCAATCAACTGCCTCAGATGCCCGGAAATCCACCCGCAATGGGGCAATAACAGGAAGGAACAGGGGCAATAACAGGAGGGAACAGGGGCAATAACAGGAGGGAGCAGGGGCAATAACAGGAGGGAACAGGGGCAATAACAGGAGGGAGCAGGGGCAATAACAGGAGGGAAAAGGGGCAATAACAGGAGGGAACAGGGGCAATAACAGGAGGGATTGGGTGGACATGAGGAGGGACCAGGGGAATTTGATAGAGACTTTAAAATGCATAGGGGGTTGTAAACGCACATTCACAGAGGTACACAATTGGAGACTTTATAAGGTGAAATTATAACGAGGCTTTATTGTGCCTTTTCCTTAACATCAGGAAACATCCAAACAAGGGGGAACACAGCTTCTATTCACTTGGGAGTGGTTCTAGTGAAATAATATGCAATTCACAACTCCCTTAGTTAAGCATGTCTCCCAGCCCCAAACACATAGCATGAAATGAACAGATATAAAAAGTCTTGTAATAAAAGTCTTATCTGTTCCTTGTAGTTTGGAGGGAAAATCTTCTCTGTCCCTGGTTGCTACCTTTTCTTCAGGGTTTGTCAGCATTCAGGTTTAGAAGTTTCCCCTGTGTCTTGGAAGCAGCTCTGCTGTGTCTTCTGGCAGAGCTCAAGACATGGTCAGCTCCAGAGATCTATGTTCTCTTGGTCAGTCTCTCCTGGGAGACTCAAGAACCTCTGCTCTGTCTCCAAAGTTCAGCTCACACGTGAGCTAAGGAGTCCCTTGATGTCTCAACAGACAGGCTTTTGTAAGCAATCTAAATCTGGCAGGTGGTGTTTATTAATTGACTACCAGCAGTTAACCACCACACTGCTAGATTAAAGGCACATTACTTGAACAGGGATTACTCCCCTGTTACAGGGGTATAAAGACTTTTTAAAGTATTGCAATAATTCCAACACATTTTTTTCTCTCTTTATGATATTGATTTGTCTAAAATATTAACACTCCTTCTAAACACGAGGTGCACGTTTCTAAATGATAAATGGGGGTGCACTGTTCCGTGGAGCTGCATTCAATCTCATCTTCCCGGCATGTGCAGAGCCTGTCCCACATACACTACATGTGCAGAGCCTGTCCCACATACTGTTACGCCGATGCTCGCCACAAACCAGGGCCGGACCGCGGGGCTGAGGTGGGGTTATATAATCACCGACCTTAGTCCACGCAGACTGATCCGGAGTGCGCAGTTCGTAGTCGTACATCGCAGGGTCAGGATTGGAGAAGGCAGCATCGTCGTTAATGAAGCAGGAGTTCGGCAACAGGAAGTCAGGAGTTCCCCGCTTCAGCTTAGGAGCGTGAGCGCGGGGGTGGCTTCTGCGCGAGGAGCGGCCTCGGCCCATGACGCCGATCTCAGCAGGAGGAGACAGCAGGCTGGCCGAAGTTCACCGCAGGGCAGCGTCGGGAAGAACCAACGCTTCAGCGCAGAAGTCCAAGGCAGGCCACTGCAAGAGGATAGCAGCAGGCCGCAGGCAAAGAAGGTAACCACTGCCAGGAGGGAATGCAGCAGGTACCAGTGCTGGCAAAAACGCTTCAGCACAGACGTTCAGGACAGGCCACTGCAGGCGGATAGCAGCAGGCCGCAGGAACAGAAAGGGTAGCCACTGCTAGGAGGGAATGCAGCAGGTACCAGTGCTGGCAACAACGCTTCAGCACGGGCGTCCAGGAATAGGCCTCTGGATACTCAGGAACTTGGAAGGCAAGTACGCTAGGAGAGAGGCCTGGGGTGGTTTGTGGCAGAGACAGTAACATAGAGGTAGGAATGGTTATGCTCGGCGCTGGCTCAGTGCCAACGCCTAGAATATAAAGGGCGGAGATCCAATCACAGGAGGAGGGTGTGTGTGTATTCCTCCAATGATGTAGCACAGGGTAGAAGCTGCAATGAGAGGCAGCACATGTGCCTTTGATTGCCAGGGAAAGCTTGCAACTGCATGATTCTGCAAGGCTATAGTCAAAGCCAGTAGTGGATTCCTTACACATACACTACATGTGCAGAGCCTGTCCCACATACACTACATGTGCAGAGCCTGTCCCACATACACTACATGTGCAGAGCCTGTCCCACATACACTACATGTGCAGAGCCTGTCCCACATACACTACATGTGCAGAGCCTGTCCCACATACACTACATGTGCAGAGCCTGTCCCACATACACTACATTTGCAGAGCCTGTCCCACATACACTACATGTGCAGAGCCTGTCCCACATACACTACATGTGCAGAGCCTGTCCCACATACACTACATGTGCAGAGCCTGTCCCACATACACTACATGTGCAGAGCCTGTCCCACATACACTATGTGCAGAGCCTGTCCCACATACACTACATTTGCAGAGCCTGTCCCACATACACTACATGTGCAGAGCCTGTCCCACATACACTACATGTGCAGAGCCTGTCCCACATACACTACATGTGCAGAGCCTGTCCCACATACACTACATGTGCAGAGCCTGTCCCACATACACTATGTGCAGAGCCTGTCCCACATACACTACATGTGCAGAGCCTGTCCCACATACACTACATGTGCAGAGCCTGTCCCACATACACTACATGTGCAGAGCCTGTCCCACATACACTACATGTGCAGAGCCTGTCCCACATACACTACATGTGCAGAGCCTGTCCCACATACACTACATGTGCAGAGCCTGTCCCACATACACTACATGTGCAGAGCCTGTCCCACATACACTACATTTGCAGAGCCTGTCCCACATACACTACATTTGCAGAGCCTGTCCCACATACACTACATGTGCAGAGCCTGTCCCACATACACTACATGTGCAGAGCCTGTCCCACATACACTACATGTGCAGAGCCTGTCCCACATACACTACATTTGCAGAGCCTGTCCCACATACACTACATGTGCAGAGCCTGTCCCACATACACTACATGTGCAGAGCCTGTCCCACATACACTACATTTGCAGAGCCTGTCCCACATACACTACATGTGCAGAGCCTGTCCCACATACACTACATGTGCAGAGCCTGTCCCACATACACTACATGTGCAGAGCCTGTCCCACATACACTACATGTGCAGAGCCTGTCCCACATACACTACATGTGCAGAGCCTGTCCCACATACACTACATGTGCAGAGCCTGTCCCACATACACTACATGTGCAGAGCCTGTCCCACATACACTACATGTGCAGAGCCTGTCCCACATACACTACATGTGTTTGATAAATAAGAAAATGAAAATTGTACTTGTTTGCTAAAATATTTTTCAGAAAATAAACTATTATAGAGCTCTGCATGTAATGATATCACTCTGTGGGGCTTATTCACTAAGCCTCGATAAAATCAGTGCATTGCTGAGCGGCTTTGCATTGTTTTACCGCACACGTGTGTCAAAACGGTATTCACTAAAAAAAAAAAACCCACAAAGATGGACATGACCTTTGTTGCTGACATAAACATAGGAATTATATTTTTCCTTGCACTTTATTTTTTAGAGTCCTAAGGCTTAATCCCCGGTGTCGGCGCTGCACGCGCGGCTGCGAGGCTGGTGGCGTGTGCCGCTCTATTCCCCCGGTCTGTGTAGAGCTGCAGGGGGAAAGAGGGGGAGGGGCGTGACGGGGGGCACGGTCATGATGTCCCCCGGCAGGTTCACCCTCATTGGCTGAATCGCCAGGGGCGTTGTCAGCGCTCCGTCGCCAGATCTGAACGCAGTTTTTCTGTCTTCAGAAAAATCTGGCCGCGCAACACGGCGGCCAACCCTGGTAGCGGGGCCGGTCCCATTGAGGGGTGGCTCTTGTCCCTGCAGCGCCTTACACCATCTAGCACAGGGGGTGGTCAACTCCAGTACTCTGCACCACTCCTCCCCCCAAACTGGTCAGGTTCTCAGGATATCCCAGCTTCAGCACAGGTGGCTCAATCAGTCCCTGCTTCAGCACAGGTGACTGAGCCACCGATTGAGCCACCTGTGCTGAAGCTGGGATACCCTGAAAACCTCACTTTTCGGCAGGGCTTAAGGACTGCAGTGGAGCACCCCTGATCTCGGGCACTTCTGTTTTTTTTAACCAGTTTTAATTGCTCTGTAGCTCACACGTAGCACATATAGAGTTTCTAACACAAGCCCCTTGGGCACCGCATACAGTGCATTCTACGCATCACATGCTATTGACTTAATCATAAAAAAAAGAAAGAAAGAGAAATACATTCTGTCATGTCTGATGGTCAGAGCCCTGGGCTGTAATCATGGAGAAAGCATCATGGAGCAAAGAGATTCAGTTTAACCCTTTCTGTGTGTAGTGGGGCAGTGAGAGGCTGAACACTATGCTCAAAGGGAATGAACTGGAGCGGATTCTTCCCGGGGCACAAAAGGTTAAGCAGTTGTGTGACAGGTGAATGCAGTTGTGTGACAGGTGAATGCAGTTGTGTGACAGGTGAATGCAGTTGTGTGACAGGTGAATGCAGTTGTGTGACAGGTGAATGCAGTTGTGTGACAGGTGAATGCAGTTGTGTGACAGGTGAATGCAGTTGTGTGACAGGTGAATGCAGTTGTGTGACAGGTGAATGCAGTTGTGTGACAGGTGAATGCAGTTGTGTGACAGGTGAATGCAGTTGTGTGACAGGTGAATGCAGTTGTGTGACAGGTGAATGCAGTTGTGATGATACTTAGAAGAGTCCTTTAAAGATGCAATCCCACATAGCTGGCCAAACAAAACAACCTTTTGTCAACAATGTAAATAATTGGCTACCTTTAAACCAGTCTTACCAGGTTAAAAGCAAAGATTTGTCTTCTCTGCTCCTTGCCATGTGCAGGCAGCGAGGACAATTTAATTACAAAAAATAAAACAGTACAATAACATTTTCACTGGCTGGACTCGGCGTGACGAAACAATCAATTATGTTCCAATAACTCCAGCGTTTGGATCGCTCCCCAGAGTCTTAATTAACAGATCCTGCCGGCCATAAATGAAACTCATCATTCAGCAGCTTCTCATAAAGTGTGAGATCGTACATCACTGAGTGGGGCAGGGGAGACATACATATATATATATAATATATATATATATATGTGTGTGTGTGTGTGTACAATGAAGGGGGAGCAGGATGGGGCAGAGATGCAGAGATTTACTGCATGGGGTCTTTGGTTTTAACATGGGGGTGGGGGGTAGGGGGGGGGGTGCATAGGTTTGCTTTAACTTGCACTTTACATTTCCAACTATGCCCACACGAGTCACCTCTCACAGATCTATTAATTTATTTATAAAAATATTTTACCAGGAAGTAATACATTGAGAGTTACCTCTCATTTCAAGTATGTGCTGGGCACAGAGTTATGATGACAAATAAATACATGGTTACAATACATAGTTACATAAGTGACCAGGGTATACATTATATACAAGACATTGCGTGCACAGTTAGAGATAATATATATTATAGGCGTATGTAACAGTTACAGATCAGATTAAAATGTGAGACAGCTTTAGTTTTGAAAGAACTTAGTGGTGGCGGCTGTGAGAGTCTCTGGTAGATTATTCCAGTTATATTTTATACATATATTTTTAGGATAGTTGCACCGTTTAATAAATATGTTGTTACCTAGATGTATTTTTGGAGTGTTGCTACGTAATGAGTTACATGTAATTAAGACGTATTTTATGGATGAGCATTAAGTATACATGACTTAGGCATCTGATTGGACATTACTCAAAGCCAATCGTAGTTGAGAGCTATTAGCCTATAAATATCAAGTTGAGTGATAGACCGGATACAATTCCTGAAGAAGCCACGAGCGAAACGCGTTGAATCTGTTTGTCAAGGCTGACTACTGAACGGGGAGTGCTGGCAAACGGGACCCGTGCTTCTTTGGACTTCCGCCCATACTCGAACCATCACCGGAAGTGACGTGGGGATCCGGAGCAGAGATGCAAGCTGGAGACCGAGACGCCAAACACCCACCTGATTTCGTACAATGCTCTGTTCTCATGTTTAAACTGTGAGTGTATTAACGTTTATATGTTGTGATACAATATATCTTGGAAACATATGAGAGCCTTTTTCTTTGCATGTTCTTGAATGATACAAGAGGATTATACTACATATTGATGTAAGAATTTCAAACTGATGTCCATCCTGCTGCTGCGAGGGAGGTTACATGGATATCCACACCCACCTGGGCTCCAGTTAGAGAGAGATTGGGTCTCTAACATGCTCTTTGCCTAAGAAGAAATCTGTGAGTGGACTAATATTAGACACACTTAGATTTTAATCTTGTAGCATTGGTCGCACTATTTTGTTTTTGTTCTACTTTTCATACGCCTTGAACATCCTGCGCTCCCTTCACATGGAAGATAAGGAGATTCGTAGAGACCTAGGAACGGTATAATTGAGGGGTTTTCTTGAGCTGCTTTACATTTTTTTCACATGTATCACTTGCACGATTAATGGTGTTTTGTATATATTTATTTTTCACTACAGAAAGTTTATTGCACGTGTTGGATTTACTCACTTTCAATCACCATTATCACTTTATAGCACTGGATCATAACACTTTATGTCACCTTTTCTAAGTGTACTGTATTATACACCTTTATTTCTTCATATATCCAGTTTTTCAAGAAGCGCCCGATTACATTTTTTCTTTCTAACAATGTGCATCCCAAATGTTAAATGGGAGTCAAACCATATGCCCAAGTATTTAAAACTAGTGACAGGCGTTAAGGTGTTATTAGCGTTGGTTCTGATCTGGAGCTCTGTCATTGTAAGCTTTCAAAATGTAGCCTTGGTCCCAACTACCATTGTTACAGTCTTGTCAGTGTTTAAACACAGTTTGTTTTGGGAAATCCAGTTTTCAAGTCTCAAAAAGTCAGACTGAAGTATGTGTTCAAGGTTGGAGAGGCTATGGCTGTGTGCATATAGGATTGTGTCATCTGCATACATGTGTATTGAGGCTCCCTTACAAGCTGTAGGAAGATCATTGATGAACACTGAGAAGTGTAGGGGCCTCAGAACAGCCTTGCGGGACACTGCAGGTGATATCCATGGGGCTGGAGTTAGAGCCTGAGATGGACACATGTTGGTAACTACCGGATAGGTAGGAATGAAACCAGTTAAAGCATGCTTCCCTATTCCAGGGCACTGGAGTTTGTTAAACAAGATAACATGATCAACAGTATCAAAAATCTTTGCAAAATCTAGGAATATTGCACCAGTGAGTTGTCCCAGTTCCATTCCACACTGGATTTCATTGCAAACTTTTAGCAGGGTAGTTACCGTGGAGTGTTTGGGGCGAAAGCCAGATTGGAATTGGCTAGGGAAATTTGTCTTGGTATAGTAATCGCTTAATTGGGAGTTAACACATTTTTCCATGACTTTTGGGAGAAGAGAGATTGGCCTTTAGTTTTAGACAGTGTTTTTGTCCCCACTGTTGAAGATTGGGACAACTCTGTCAGTTTTCCAGGTCTTTGGGATATGGCCTGCAGACAGAATAGAGTTGACTATGGAAGCAATTGGTTTGGCTATGGATGGGGCACCAAATCTTAGGAACTTAGATTGTAGTAAGTCAGGTCCACATTGGCTGCTTAGTTTTAATTTGAGGAGCGCTTGTGTAATCTCCTCTTCGGATACTGGGACAAATTGAAAATTGTGTGCAGTTTTGGGAGAGGGTGGGGCTATAGCGGTACTCTCAGAATGAGGCTCATGCCTATGGTTTGGGTTGCGTTTGGCTAATAAGTTAGTAGCACACCCCACAAAGTAATAATTGAATGCATTTGCAATGTCAGTGGTATTTGTCAGAGTAATATCCTGCTTAGTGATATTACTTGGTTGTTGATGGCTAGAAGGCTGGCATATATTGTCAATAACCTTCCAGAAGTTAGCTGGGTTTGATGTATTCTGGTGAAGATTGTCAGAGTAATATTGTGCTTTTGCGTGTCTTGTTTGCCTTGTGCACATTTTCCGCAGGCATCTGTAGTGATTGAGATCCTTGGTAGTGCCAGTTACTTTGTGCCTTTTCCACAAGGCATCCCTGAAATGGTAGAGTGCTATAAGGTCAGTTGTACACTCTGCCACGTGACCAGAGACTTCCCTCGACCCCCCCCCCCCCAGACGCTGTTTGGCCAGTCTCTGTTTTTTGGGGATGCCAGCACCAAAGAGGAGCGGGTCGAGAGAGTGGCAGCCTCATTGTCTGAAGCTTTTGCTAGCAGACGAGATACCGGAGGCAAAAACTCACGAGAGTGCCTGACGTCACTTCCAGGATTCGGTGCAGGACGCCGAGACCACCATAGGCTTCGCCGTGCATACCCCACCTGGAACCAGCTGAGAGATCTTTACACTCCACGCTCCTTGCGCCCGTGCCACCACACGCCCGCCGGTGTTTTCTCACATGGAAGTGAGCTTTATTACCTTTTTTATATTGTAATACAATTTTTCTTATACAAGCTTTGCTGGTTTGTTTTCTTTCGTATCTCCTGACACTGTATGTATGAAAAGAAGATAATTTCAATCTTGTTATATTAGATTGCTTTTCATACAGAGTATTTAACCTTTAATGTAATGTATAGGGTTGGAAAGCACTCCAGTCCTGAGCATTTGTCATTCCCATGTTGTAAATCAGGCCCGTCAAACGCAGAATAGCTTGGAGGGTAATGTTTTAATCCGACTGCAAGACTCGGGCCGCACCAGGGAAAATAAAAACAAACAGTCACTATAACCTACACTTTTTTCTTGAGTTTTCCTTATTAAAAGTGTGTAAACATCGCTGGTATCTCTCACCCACCCCCCTCTCTCTACCTATCCTCCATCTCCCTCTCCCCATGCCCTCTATCACTCTTTCCCCATCCCCTCTCCCCCTCTGTCCCCATCCCCCTCTCTCCCCCCCACCCAGAGCCCAATAGCCCCAGCCGTACCTTACGTCACTCGTTGCTATGAGAAGCGGATCACCCACCCGGGGAGGAGAGGTTGCGCAGGGCCGGCCTTAGAGCAAAGCGACTGCCGTGGGCCCCAAGTTCCTTCCCCTCTCTCCTCTCTCTTCTCCTGTCGGTGCCAGGATCCAACTTTCACCCGACAGCAGGGGGAGCTGGAGGAGAGAGCGCGGGCCCCCAATCCTCCAGCTCCCCACCCCTGGTTGGAATTTGGATCCTGGTGCTGACAGGAGAAGGGAGAGGATGGAACGTGGGCCCCCCCCCCCCCCCAGACTGGCAGAGAGAGAGATGTGTTGTGTGCGTGTCTTACCTTCTTTACAGCAGGCCATCTCCATCATGGTGTCATTTGACCCGCTATTGCCATGGCAATGGGACATCACATGACGCCGTGACGCTGTCGGAGGAGAGCTGCTGTCTAGCTACATCCCATTTTTCGTTTAATTTTCCAGGGGAGCTCCCGCTGCCAACATGCCACCTAAATAAAAACCTCAGAGACTGCACGTTCTTTTCCATACCTCATGAATCTTATTCGATGATAGATGACTTTTTTGTTAGCCTTGAAGTCGTGGCAGATGTAACCCATACCTGCATAGGCCCGATTACCTGGTCAGATCATGCCCCAATAACAATGAAAGTGTGATTCACACAGACAATACAGGTGTATGAAAATATCTAAAAGACTGGAACAGTATACTTTCAGATACTGCAAATACAAGTAATGTATCACTACTCTCAATACTGTGGGAAGTGCCTCCATTAGAGGGACATTCATAACTATGGCCTCCCCCCAAAAAAGAAAAGTTAAGGAAAACACAAGAGCAGTGCAAACAAAAAAAAATCCAAATTCTGGAACAAACACATAAAAGCGCCCATCAAAAACAGTATATACTGTACAGTATATATACAGCAAGCAGTACATAATGACCTCAAAACGCTACAACTAGAAGTAATTGAGAAGCCCCTGAAATGGAACAACTCTTCTATGAAAAGGGTAAAAACGCAGATAGCCTGTTGGCTAACACATTAAATGGTATCAGGTTAAAAGGGATCATTATCTAATATAATGGTAATATAATGATAATACAGGCATACCCCGCATTAACGTACACAATGGGACCGGAGCATGTATGTAAAGCGAAAATGTACTTAAAGTGAAGCACTACCTTTTTCCCACTTATTGATGCATGTACTGTACTGCAATCGTCATATACGTGCATAACTGATGTAAATAACGCATGTGTAACAGGTTCTATAGTTTCCCCGCTTGCGCACAGCTTTGGTACAGGTAGGGAGCCGGTATTGCTGTTCAGGACGTGCTGACCGGCACATGCGTGAGCTGCCGTTTGCCTATTGGGCGATATGTACTTACTCGCGAGTGTACTTAAAGTGAGTGTCCTTAAACCGGGGTATGCCTGTATAATGGTAATATAATGTTAATAAAATGGGAGAGGGAGTGGCTCAGTGAGTAAAGACACTGACTGGAACTGAGAGTTTGAACCTGGTTCAATTCCCGTGTCGGCTCCTTGTGACCTTGGGCAAGTCACTTTATCTCCCTGTGCTTCAGGCACCAAAAACATAGATTATAAGCTCCACGGAGCAGGGACCTGTGCCTGCAAAATGCCTGTAAAGTGCTACGTAAAACTATCAGCGCTATACAAGAACATGCTATTATTATTATATTATTATTAAAATACAAAGATGGGGAAACTAAATGACCCAAGAGTCATTACCAAAGAATTCTATAACAGATTATGTAATTTAAACTCCAATAAACAACCAACTGAGAAATTGGCTTAAAATATTACTGATTATTGACAAAAATGAAAGCTCCCAAAACTGAAGCAGGATGACCTCAAAATTATCAATGGGGAAATCACAGCCCTGGATTTAATAGAGGTAGTCAAACTTTGAAAACCTCAAAACCTCAAAAGCACCAGGACCTGACGGTCTAACAAATATATATTACAAAAAAATATATCGGCCAACCGACCCCAACTATGCTATACTCCAGATGTTCAACTCCTTCCTAAAAGGTGAACAAATCCCACAGCAGATGTCAAAAGAGGCCATCACAGTCCTCCACAAGGGAGGAAAAGAGTCAGTGTGGTGTGACAGCTACAGACCAATCTCCGTACTAAACTCCAATAAACCTCAAGTGGGAAAAAAGTTAAATCGATAGTAATGGAGTTGCCCAGTTAACAATTATATATGGCCTCTAGCGTACACACCATTCTGCGACTATAGCCTTTATTCTATAAAGTGCGAGAGCACAGATTCTCATAACTACAGAGTAAACATCCACAGATGGAATCTGAAAAGCATATTCCCATCAATGAAATGGATTGTGCCTGTCTGAAAAACATAATATATATTTCAAATGTTTTTATTACCATTTTGACCTCTGCATCGCAATCTGAAGTCATAGACCCCTTTCAATAATATATCACTTTGCATGTTATTATAGCGCTCCACATGTTGTTATATCGCTCCACATGTTGTTATATAACTCTGCTTGTTATTTAAGATGTAGCCAGACTCATCATCTCTGGGGCCATGGATTTTTGCTCTTTCAGCTGCAGCTCTGGAGACGGTTGTCACGGTAGCTTATGACAAGATATAAGGGTCAGCATCTCCTCAATCTCCCTCTCCATACTGGTCTTGACCTCTGCTGACACTCTATAAGTGTGCTTATGCAGAGGCCGCAGGTCCCCTGTGAGCACTGGGTGTTTTGTGAGATGTGTGGTCCCTGGCATGTCAGTGAAGAGGGCCCCATACTTAGCTAGCATGTCCCTGGCTTCTCCCTTCTGCCTAGCACTCAACTGTGCCCCTATCTCCACCTGCTCCACAGTGTGTCCCTGCCTAGCCTCCCCTAGGAGATCAGGCAGAGCATTGCTCGCCGGATCCTCCAGCAGTGGGCTACAAATGGCCATTACTGCTCCTATACTCGGTGCTCTGTACTCTTTCAACATGTTAATGTGATACAGCTGCGGCCGAGCTTAGTCTAACACTTACCCGGTCTCGGCCGCAGCAGATCTCGGGCGCGCGCCGAGGTGTCCCACGCGCGCGCCGGAGCCTCAGAGGATCGGTCCTCCGATCAGGGGCTTCCACCTCCCCTCTCCGGGTCCGCCGAGTCCCCCAGAGCCCCCCTCAGCATCCCCCACATCGCGGGACACCAGGGCTCCCTTCGGGGAGCCCTGGACACGCACGCCGTTCGCGCACGCTCCCGATGAAGCGTGACCGCACATCGGTGATGCGCGGCACGCTGAGGGGATTCTCCATCAAAGCCGGGAAACCTCGCGGCTTGCGGCTCTAGCCGCATTAGAATAAACGTGGTCGGTACTGTATGTCTTGTGCCTCTCAGGCTCTAACTGTACAACATAGTTGCACTAATTCACCTTTCGGATAACCGGGTACGGTCCCGACCAGGCAGCCATCAACTTGTTCTCCCGAGTGGGCTTGAGAACAAGCACCTGCTGTCCTGGGATGAATACTCTGCTACGGGCATTCCGGTCATACCATTGCTTTTGCTTGGTCTGAGCGGCCCTGAGGTGGTCCTGGGCCACCCCCATGAGCATCTCTAACCAGTCTCGGAGATCTACTACATACTGGATCACTGAAGCATCAGTAACATCACCTCCCCTTCCCATCCCTCACGGAATAGGTCCAGAGGTCCACGTACCCTGCGGCCATATAGTAGCTCGAAGGGGGAGAAGCCTGTAGATTCCTGCGGTACCTCTCGGTAGGCAAACAGCAAGTGCTGTAAATGAATCTCCCAGTCTTTCCCCTCCGCCTCTATAAAGGTCCGAAGCATCTGCTTCAGGGTACCGTTAAACCTCTCACATAATCCGTTTGTCTGGGGATGGTAAGGTGTAGTGCGCCGGTGCTGTACACCGCATGCATCCCAGAGACAATGTAACAGTTCACTCATGAACTGCGACCCCTGATCGGTTAGGATCTCACTAGGGAAACCTACCCTAGAAAAAATGTTCAGCAAAGCTGCTGCCACTGTCTTGGCATCTATGGTGCCAAGCGCTACCGCCTCAGGGTACCGGGTGGCACAATCCACCACCGTGAGGATGTAGCACTTCCCTGACCTGCTAGGAATCATAAGGGGTCCTACAAGGTCCATCACTACTTTCTGGAAGGGTTCCCCTATTATCGGTAGGGGTTTCAGGGGTGCCTTCACACGGTCGCCCGCCTTACCTACTCACTGGCAGGCATCACAAGAGCGGCAGAAAGTGCCCACATCTCGAGATGCCCCCGGCCAGTAGTAACGCTGTAATAACCAGGCTCGCGTCCTGGTGACCCCCTGATGTCCCGCTAATGGAATAGAGTGAGCTACCCGTAACAGTTGCTGTCGGTACCCCTGGGGCACTACTAGCTGTTGCTTACCGGTCAATCCCTCCTCTATCCCTGGGTTCCCTTCTTCTCTATACAGGAGTCCCTTATACCATAGGCAGCGCTCAGTGCCCTCCCCTGCCTGAGATTCGGACGCCCGAAGTCTCACGCCGGCCAGGGTAGGGTCTGTCTTCACTGCCTCCCTAAACTGGGCTCCTAATTCTGGCCACCCCCCAGGGGAATGGGGAAGGGTGAGAGGGAACAGTAAGTCAGTCTGTGGTTGCAACTGATCCTGGCTTACTGCCCCGGGCTCCTCTGCGCCCTCCGCTAACGTTGGTCCCAAAGGCTGGGGAACTGGCGCCGCCGCCATTGTCGCTGTCTGGCTCCGGGTAACTGCCGCCACTGCAGTGGGCTTGGGCACTTGGTCATAGGTGCACGTCATCGGTCCCAGATCACTGCCAAGAAGAACATCGGCATCCAAACCGGGTAAAACCCCCCCACCTCCCGCACACCCTAGCCCTCCCCCAATCCAAAAAGATTCTGCCCACTTGCAGGAAACGTGGCTCTCCGTCGGCCACAGTGATCTGTATCCCAGGGCCTGGGATCAATTCCTCTGGCCCGACCATATCAGGTCGGACCAGGGTCACTGCAGCTCCTGAATCCAGCAAGCCGACTGCTTGCCGGTCACCGACTGTGACCGGGGTGAGATGTCTGCTCCGACCGTCCGTCTGCTGCAGGTCCGCGCTGAGATGTCCTCCGCTCCTGGCTGTGGGCACCGATGAAACCGGGACAGATGCTGCATGGGACGTCTCGCTGGGCGTTGGTTCCATGACCGGTCCGGTGTCTTTGGTGGAAGCTACCCGCATGCGGGCTACCGGCTTCGCAGCTGGGGTGCGTTGCCCCTGATGGGGTCCGCCAGAATGCAGGGGTTCCGGGCAATCTGGTCTGATGTGACCAGGGCGGTTGCAGTTGTAGCACCGGCGCTCGTGCCGGAGCTCCCCCGCCTTCGGTGGACTGCTGCCCGCAGGCGGCCACTGAGTCCATTGGGGGTATTGGCAGACTTTCTGGCCGGTGCCGCCGCCACCGCCACCTTGGCTACTGTTTTGGCGGTCATCAGGGCTCGGCTGGCCACATAGTCATCTGCAAGCCTCGCCGCCTCCTCGTAAGTCTTGGGCTTCTTGTCGTACACCCAAGCCCTCACCGCCGGCGGGCACTGCTCCATGAGCTGCTCCTGAAAGATGAGGTCCAGCAGGCGTTGGTAAGTCCGTGTCTCATAGCCCTCCACTCAGCGTATCCCGTATAAAGCCATGCGGGTCACGTAGGTATTATAGGACTCCTGGGGCTGCCTCTCCTCCTGCCGGAATTTACCCCGGTAGGCTTCAGGGGTAAAACCGTACTGAAACAATAACAGTTGTTTCAGGTGTTCGTAGTCATCAGCATACTCATCTGGAAGCGCCATCATTGTCTGCTTAGCCAAGCCGGACAGTAAGGGGTCCAAACGTGCAACCCTATGCTGGGGAAGCACTTTGTACCGCCGGCACTGCGTTTCAAAGTTCTTTAAGAAACTGTCAATCTGGTCAGTGCCTTCCACGAACTTGGTGAGACTGTGCTGGTCCAGCTTGAGTTCATCTTGGCTGGGTTGGACAGGGGGGCAATAAGCGGGTCTGTTCACTGCCATAGTGATAAACTGCAGCCGCTCCTCCGGTGTCCCTATGTCTCCCCATGCAGTAATCAGTGCCAACATTTCAGGGGTGAATGGACTGGTAGCCGCAGCAACCAGTACCCCTCCTGTTGCACTGCTCCCGGGAGGTGCACTCGTTCCCTCCCCGAGATTCCGCTGCCCCGGCACTGGGTTCCTTCCCTGATCTCCGGGTGGCTGTAAAAGGGCAAGCTGAGCCGTATCCTGAGGCTCTGCAAGCCGGGCTTCATAGTCACCAATTGCGTCAACCATGTCTGCGACCTCCTGGTTCTCATAGGGCAGTCCATATTCACGGCACTTGTCCTTCAGCTGAGCTCGGGTCCACATGTTGGATGAGCCTTCAGCCTCGCTCATGGTTCAGTCGCAGCAGTGAGGTGGTGTTACAACTTGTGTTAACTGTTGCACTACTGTGTGTTCAATATCTTTAGTCCCAGGAACTTGCAATTACCATCAAGTTCCTACTATGTTACAGTATCCCGCAGTATACTGTAACACAGGTCCAGTTCAATCCCACCGCTTGCCACCAGTTAATTATAGAGCTTGTCACGGTAGCTTATGACAAGATATAATGAACACCAAATATCTGGGTTGAACTGAACGAGGCTTAGATATAATAAAATATAATTTATTCCTTAAATAAGGTGAACACAGCAATATAGTACAATTAACAGACAAGAAGATAACACTTACTTAGGGTTGGGGGATGGAGAAGTATCCAATAGCAATTCTCCAACAGTCCAGTGACATTCAAGATGGAATCAGAAGCACAACTCCAGCAATCCAATGACATTCAAGATGGTATCAGAAGCATAACTAAAAACTGTAGGTTGACACAGTTTATATACCTGTGCAACCCTATTCTTAACATTGAACACAGCCTATTGGTGAACAATTATCTGTATCCACTCTCTAATGTGGAGACACAGACTAACAGACTAACCCATGCCCTCAGGTAACAATTAGACTGGCAGAGTTTGTTGATTGACTAATACTTAATCCCTAGACATTGGGTAACAATCAAGGCAGTTAACTTTTTGATTGCCGTGCTTAGGCTACTCAGCCGTCTGCCCTTCATGACCTATTAGCCTAACAAATGGCGTCTGCATTTTCAGAACAGATCCAAAATAAAATACATATACACTTTAATATCTACACATATTAATAAGTTCCATTCGGGTGGGCTCAGTGGGTCGACCTTTGCCAGTTTTTAATGCCTACAGTGACTCCACATATTGGCCAAATATGAACTCTCTGCGACCTCCAGAACTGGAGATACAGAAATGCACTTTAAAACATTAAAATACATGCTTATAATGAAACATGGGAACAGGGGAACATACATTTTCAAGGTGCAACAAGGTGCAAACCTCATCCCTGGACCGCAGTCCAGTTAACCCCTTGTCTCTCTGGTGAGGTCAGGGGATGGCCATATGGGGTGCAACCCCTTTAGTACTGGGCCACCCCCTTTCTCCATCTACAACGGTGCCTGGCGTTACATCACTGTGGGGGTCCATAGTTATGGATATGAGCCCCACACTATTAATCCTCCAGCGCCAGGGCAGCCACTGTCACAAAGCGTGCCCGGTGCCAGACATAGTAAATCTGGCAAAATCTGATCGCACCAAAGGCGGACTCCTGATGGGGTTCCCCAAGAGCTGCTCCCCTCTGCACAGAACCAGCGTGCTAAGGGTTAATATCTGCTTTTGCTTACTGCTGTGTTTCGTCAGCCCCACCATCTGGAATGTTAATGACCCTGGAGAACAAAGGACTTTGAAACCACAGCTGCATTCAATCTGAACTCCTTCAGTCTCCATCTACGTCGACCGAAAGGCGGGCAGCCTTTGGCGCAGGTGAAGGGCAACTTATTGGTGTGAGATGTTTGCTGCCATTTGCTGATGTTTGGTGATGTTAAAGCTTCTCCATTGCAATCTGAAACTCACCAGCCCTTTTATCCTCTGTGCCCAATTTTGCATCTTTAACTGTCCATGAAATGTCTCATTTAATGCAACCATGAATTGTTATCATAACTCTGTGCCCAGGACATACTTGAAAATGAGAGGAAACTCTCAATGTATTACTTCCTGGTAAAACATTTTATAAATAAATCTGTACAGTATATCGCTCTACGTGTTATTATACCGCTCTGTGTGTTATTGGTATATCTCTGCGTGTTAATTTATTGCTCTGCGTGTTAATTTATCCGTGTTATTATATGGCAATACATGTTAATTGATCATTTTGCTTGGTATTATATCCCTCTGCAATGGTTTGCATCCCTCTGGCAGTGAGAGGGATAAGCAAACGCAATTTCTAAAGGATTTTCCTTTATATTTCATCTTCCTCTTATTAGTCATAAATGTAGCAAAGTGAGCTTTTAGAGCGTGCTCTTCTGAGTCGTGTCTAATTGGTTTGCTGCACAACCACTCTGTATCTGCATTGCTGCAGCTGCATAATTATAGTATCTCTGCAGAAACACTGCTCCACATTCTAATCGGAGCTGGACATTCGTGGGGAGAAAATGTCATTGTTTTTCAGCACATTAATATAAATATTTTCAGTCCTGTTATTTGAGGCTGCAGCCAGTCTTGGGAAGGTAATCACACAAAATAGGATGCTTTGCAGTTACCTGGATGGTGAAAAAAAAGCTGCTCCCCTTACTCTTAACCTTTTTCATGTTGTAGCTAATGGGGCAGCGTAGTGGTAAGAACGTTGCTTTGAAGTGGGTGAACCTGGATGAAATCCTGTTCACCTTGGTCAAGTCACTTTATCGGCAATGTTCTCTGTACAGTGCTGTGTACACTATCAAGCGCTGTACAAGAATGAAATATAATTTTTACGTACCAGAGGTATCCTAAATTTGAGTAAAGACCTGAAGCTGATGGCGTCTGAGGTTTTTCAGCGTAGGATAATGGGATTGGTGACTCCTGTCCTGGATACCATATATATGGTTACGCTCATGTTGGTTCAGTTCAGTGATATAACGTGTTGTACAGTATGTTCACCACCAAAGTCATTAACACCTCCAGCGCTGGGAAAACATCTAACACTCCTCCTCACCTCCCCCCAATCTGGATATTTAAAGTCTAACCCTCTGCGGGGTCTGCATTGATTTCCACGTGTCTGATCAGAGCCTTTTGATCTGCCTGGAGTTGGCCTTTCCACATCAAGGAGGAATTCGGATCTGGAAATTCTAAGCCCTTTAAAGGGTCTTTATCTTGCCAGGGACCACATTTCTTATAAAAGAGACCCGAGTGTAATCTCATGCCAGAGTTTCCTTCAGTCTCTCTCCAGTCTGTTTATACAGAGCCTTGGAAATCCTCCAGCAGAGGTATGAAACATTCAACTATTTCATATTTCAAACGCTTATATCTCGGGAGTGAAGCTTCAGATTTTACAAATGAACACGGTCTTGGACAGGTCAAGACGAGAACGCAAAGTAAAGAAACTCAAATGCCGAAAAAATATTCCATCATGGCGGACATCTGAACCGAACGAAAATGAAATGTCTAATACAGTGTTTTTCAACAGGGGTTCCTAGGAACACGTACATGTAGGTTCCCCGGGCATCCCTAAAAGATTCCCTGCAATTTTCCAGTCATTTGAAAACTATACCAAATACAGAAGAATTTACAATGCATCTGATCTCAAATAAAAATAATGTGAGTTTAAAAAAGGGTTAAGGGGATTTAGGGCCTTATTTTATATCCACCACAGTGGGTATTTGGGCTGTTTTTGCCCTAAAAATTCCATTGATTTGGATGGGGATTTTCGGCCGAAAAACATCCAGAACTGCCACTTGGTGAGTAATGAGTAATTACCCCCTTAGTGAGTAATGACAGTGCTTCAAGGGTACGCCCAACTGCTGAGAATATCATCACTTCAGGAGGCAGCCTGCCAATTTTTTTCCCCATCTCAAATCGGTGATTCTATCATTAAAAGACGCTAAAGAGGCTTCTTCAAAGCAGTAGGAGCACTTAGCAGCCATAATAGAAGAGCAGAATTCAGAGGTCCTCGAGAAATGATTGTTCGGAGATGCTGCCTGCTGAGCCTCGCTCATATGGCGCCCGCGGGAGCGACGATCCTGACAGGCTGATTCCTCAAGATGTGTTGATGCAAAAAAAAAAAAAACCCTTCCCTTTATGATCAACTAGGGCTACCTTTGACATCTACTTTATGGGAATCTCATGAGGCTTATATAAGGGGAGTATTTATTTGCCAAGTATCCCACCAAAGGACAGTCCAAAAACCAAATCAATGATAGACTTATGGAAGAAGTGGGGCACAACAATAACCCATGTACTGGAAAAATAGATATTGAGACTGTGATAGCTATAAAAGGAGAAGAACACCAATTATATAGCACTCTCTCAATAAATGGGTGATTAATGTATGAATTAAAATAGTAATTTTAACAAGCAGTGCGGGGGAACGGCCGACTTGTTACATATGCTGTGGTCTTGCCCACGAATAGCCCAAATATGGGAAAAGATCAGGAATTGGATACAGAGGATTTTTAACCTTACTATTCCCCCAGATCCTTGGCTGTTCCTCCTGAACAGACCTCTAAAAGATCTAACAAAATCACAAAATAAATTAATTGCTCATTTTGCAATTGCAACGAGGTGTGAGATCGCAGCATTATGGAAACGCCCCGACATACCAAACATCCCAAAGATTCGGAATCGAATGTGGTTTATTTGCCAGATGGAAAAGTTAACGGGTCTAGTTAACGACACTGGTGACAATTATCTAAACGTCTGGTTGCCATGGTTGGCACAGACAGACATTCCCGGGGTTGAGCGTAACACAATTTGGCAATGATAGTGATAGATGCGTTCTCCCCTAGGTGTGGGGGACCATAGGGACCCCAATATATCCCATCCCTCATATCTGTCAGGAGCCCGTTCACACATATTGCTGCCAACAGCTGGAATAATTCACTTGACTCGGTGATACCAACATCTAGTAATAGATACCATCCTTTCCCATCCCTTCTCCCAACTCCTAATCCTCCTTCCGCTACCCCATCTCCCCCCCCCCTTTTTTTTTTCTGTTACCCCCAATCCCTGTTTTCCCGTTTTCCACGGCTCTGTAGGGTGCGAAAAGTCGTGGAACCCCCACTTTATAAACAGTACAATATGTTCCAAAGATTGTATTTATTTTATTGCGATGCACAAAGCAACTATACAGCGTATGTTTTATTGTATTTCATGTACAACTATTTCAATAAAATACAAGTTATAAAAAAAAAAAATAGTAATTTTAATAGGAACAAACGATAAAATGCAGGGTGTTAAAATAACCAATTGACGCATAGTTGATCCAATAGCAGTATTGTAACCCCAGATCGCAAAAATGACTTAGTACAGTGTGTGAAATATAACCACTGTTTTAAATAACCACTGTGAATTCATTTACAAAATAAAATAAAATGAATACAAGTATGTTGGTATTCGTCATTGTCACTAATCTTGTTTGTTTTTTGGTGGCCTAGGAGGTGACTAGTAGGACCGTTGCATGTATTTTCTGATATATTGTCTATTGTATACATTACTTATAAGGAATCTTACCAACATGGATGCTACTGATGAAGTGCTCACAGATGAAATAAGAGATACATTTGCGTACACCTGTTCTGATAACACCAAACGAAATAAACATGTAACTCATGTATTTGAAGGAGCGTTTAATACCCTGTTTGATGACCCGTCTGATCTGAATCTCTACTTTTCCAGACTTGAGAAGTTGTTTACCCAGGACATCAGGTCCTGGTGGGATAGATCAACATTGGAGAACTATCTAAGAGTGAAAAGAGTACCGAGAGGACTCAGACTTAAAAAGTCACCTACTCTTGGGTTTAATTCCGAGCAATTTGAAGATGACTGGAAAAATGTGTTGGACGAATGTTCGTTTAAATTAATTGAGCTTATAGTTCAATCAAAAATGAAAGAGAAAGTGGAATTAGAAAAATAAATGAACGTTTTCAAAAAGAACTGAACCAATACGACAAGTTGGAGCTATTTTTTAATTAATGATAAAAAAACATTAGAGAATAATATTAATTATATTGAGAAAATGATAATGCAGAAGAAGCAGGCAACATTTGAGCGAGATCGCTTGGATTATGAAAGAGATCAAGTCTACGTCTGGCAAAAAACTACGCAACCCGACAGAAGGAATTTTGAAGATTCAACATCAAGGACACGGAAAAAGAAAAAATATGGGACCAAGAAGATTTACACCAAAGAAATCCATTCTAAAGGGTAAATCAAATGAAACATCTAGCATGTCAGTGACCTCTGACCGCGATACTCACCCCCACTCTATTTCATTCCGCTCAACTGAAGGAGATCGTGAGTGTGAAGAGGATAGTGATTACAGTCAAAGAAGATATCCTCCGATCATACAAAGATAGCGACCATCTTGTTTTTTCACGAGGCTCTAAGTCATCAGATCATCAAAAAAAAACGGAAAAGGACTAGACGGTCAGAAAGAAAGACAGCCGTCGAAAACAAAGAACAACTTTTAGAATCAATGAATAATGTCATTAATATTTCAGGTATAGAACTTTCCCAGGCTGAAATAAGCCTTTAAAATAAAGGTCTAAATTTCGCACCTGATAATAATTTCAAATTGTTCAATACAATAATAGATCTTCAAAAGTTCATAAGAAAATTGTCTCTTAAGAAGTTTTTTTTTCGGGAAAAGACAATTCTAATGTTAATAATATTGTATCATCACAGATTGTGTCTTCTCATCTTTCTACACAGGGTGATGTTCCTCCATGTAGATTGAATACATTTAAAGATGTATGCACCGTCCATGATATGCAGTCAATACTAGATGAACAAATCTCACCAACAGGTGATTTCACCTTGGAGTCATTTCTTGGGCCTAAAGACCCTAGGCTTCAAGCCTAGATCTATTTTTTCACCGGGGTTCAATAAAGGTCCAAAATCTCCAAACTTTGGAGAAAAATGTAGCCCAGGATTGATATGCCTTAGCTAAAGGTTATACCTTCTCATCCAAAGAACCAATGAACCTTAGTAAAGAGGAAGAGACCACCATGGCATCCCTAAGCAAAAACAAATGTATAGTTATACAAAAATGCTGATAAAGGGGGTGCAATAGTGGTACAGCACACTGACTGGAGGAAGCATTACGTCAGCTAACAGATGAGTTCTCATACAAACATTTAAAAGCAGATCCTGCATCTTCATTTCTTGAAGAATTTAAGGAACTGTTGCAGTTGGGAAGGATTTTATATGCATTAAAAGAAAAAGAGTACACGTTTCTGCTGAATGCTCACCCAGTGATACCCATTTTTCATCATCTCCCAAAGATCCATAAATCCCTTGACAGGCCTCCTGGCAGGTAGGGCTATCATTGCGCGTATTGGATCTTTGGGAGATGGAGTGTCTAGATATGTTGATGTATACTTACAGCCTTTGGTTCAGTTGTTGCCGTCGTTTTTACGCGATACAACAGATCTTTTACAAGCATTGGTAGATCTTAAATGGGGCGAACTGATAAGGGACAGGGGAATGGGATGAAACCCTCGCAACAGCTTATAAGAGGACTAAAAATAGGTGATTGGTGCTACAATCAGGGGTAATACATGGTTGGATACTACGGAGAGAAAGAACCCCAATAAACAAGAGCATTCTATCAAGGTAAACTTCACAGAGGCAACCAAGGGAGTTAATAATGATGCAGAGGATATGGGGGAGCAAGAGTGTGCCCGGTGAATTGATGTCAAGGTTAAAAACAATTTATTGGTGAACTATGCTCAAAATACTCAAATAAAGGTTGGACGCAAAAATTTGAGTCTCAGTGTGGATGTGATGGAGCAAATTAACCTAAAACTCGGCAGAGAAATTACATGGGGTCTTGGTCCAATGTTACAGACACACATCCGAGGATACAGATATGGCTGATAGAGTTAATGCAGCTATAAAAGCTGCAGTGTCCAATGTATGCGCCCCTAGTGGTTGCTTGACCTGTAGGTTGCTGATTCTGCAGCCACAATATATAGATCCAGTGACCTCTGAATAAGTCAAGCTTCACTATACCTCATATTGTGTAAGTAAATCAGATGCTGAATCAAGATTTGAAGTGGAAAGGTTCATCCACCTGTCTCTATTACCAGATGTGGCATAAAACCATGCAAGGGCATTAATATGCCAGGAGGTGAACACCATTAATACTCCATGTATTTTAGTTAGAGAGCTCTGCAGCCTTCATTGCTGAACGACGTAGGACTGGATAGAGGGGTAACCTAATAGTGGTAGACACGGTATCGCTATTCAACCTTATACAGCTCTGCAGCCTTAATTGCTGAATGACATAGGTCTGGATAGAGGGGTAGCCTAGTAGTAGTAAACCCAGTATCACTATTCAACCTTATGCGGACAAGGAGTTGACAATACAGCGCCACATGCCTCATGATATTTACACGTAAAAATAGCGGTTTGGATTCAGGGATAGCCTCAATACGGTTAACCTATAATCACTGCTCGACCATGGGTTATTAGTGTTGGATGAACACAGTAGGTAAGACCACCTGTCCCTATGTCTAAATACTGCCCAAAACCATGGAGGGGCATTAATATGCCAAAAGATGAACACCTTTAGTATTGCATGTCTTTTTGTTACTCTGCAGCTTTAGTTGTAGCTGCTATACGACACAGGTCTGGATAGAGGGGCAGCCTAGTAATGGTTAACCCAGTATCACTATTCAACCTTATGAGCACTCTAAATACGCCAAGGTGTAAACAATGGAGTGCCACATACTGCATCCTATGTTCATAATAATACACGTAGAGGTTGTGGTCTGGATTCAGGGATAGCCTCGATACGGTTAACCCATAATCACTGCTTGACCTTCAGTTGTTAACATTGGATAGCGGTCAGAGCATCTGAGAACCACAATTGCACTCACTGCTTTAGCCAAAACCGGGTTGTCAATATCGTAAGCAGCAAGGACTGCAAGTTGCTGAACCCTCTGCCGATTAATGAAGTAGACTGGATAGCGAATCACTCTTACAGTAGTGAGTGTAATCTTCCTAATAGGACCACCAGTTAGTATACATATAATAAGAAGTAAAAAGTCATACGCTCTTACAAGAGCGTTACTTGAAGGAAACAAATGTATGGGGGGTATGTTTGTGTTCCGATCACGAACACAACTGCTTCCCCTCTGACGCCATTACGTCACTTGCCAACGTACGTTTCGCTAACGTGCTTTGTCAAAGCTGGACGGGAACACCTGAATAACCCTAAGAATATATCGGGTATAGTCGATCCTGATTTCCATTTGCTATGTGTGTATATATATATATCATTTATTTATTTTTTATTTATTATTTATTTATAAAAAATGTTTTATCAGGAAGTAATACATTGGGAGTTACCTCTCGTTTTCAAGTATGTCCTGGACACCGAGTTATAACTATACATGGTTACATTAAAAGAACAGGGTTATACAGTCAATTCACAGACATTTTATGTAATTTAGTTTAATTTAATGCCGGGGGATCGCGTGAGGCCTTTGTAACTGTTTACTTAAAGGGATTCAGCAGCTCTGTGACGCGTCGCCATGGCAACGCGGTGTCAAATGTCAAATGATGCCGCGGCGCCATGTGACGTGACGTCACACGGGTCAAATGACGCCGCGGGTCAAATGACGCCGCGGGTCATCTGACGCGGACAAAGGTAGGTGGCGGGTGGGGGGGGGGCGTGAGAGCCGGGGGGAGAGAGACAGGGGGGCGCAGCGCTAAAAGTTTGCGCTCCCCTGTACTAGAATAAGCCCCTGTCATCTTTCTTACGATGCAGGTAATCAAAGAAATAGAAAGTGCTTAGTCCAGCTCCTTCTCTCCTGCTCACAGCTCAGTGGAATCAAAATGTTGTACTGTTGTAGCAGTAAAACGAGATCCTGCATGCTAGGGGCTATCTGCCCACTTCAAACAGACCTCAATCTGGGAAGATATGGAAATAAGAGTAAATGTTTATGCTGCAATCATTCTCCGCACCAATATGACACAAACTAGTGCTTGAGAAAGCGCTTATTTTAGCGTGAAACACATTGGTAGGGCAACGCTCTTGCTATCTTTTGTCCCATGAACAATAAATAAATATTTTTCCTATGGAAAAAGCACTTTCCTTTTCATGATTTTTTTCTAAAGTCTTAATGCCATCAGTTGTGCTCTGTTATCCTTTGCAAACTTTTGTATCCTGCAAACGTATTAATCCGGCTCTGCCTTTACAGTAGTATTCTTCTCCGTGGATCACGTGGGATCCACAGAGAAGAATACTACTCCAAAGGCAGACCCTGATTGAAAAACTTGCAGGCTGATACCGGGTTTGACTTTATACATCATTTTTTCACTGAAGTCCTAAGTGCCAGACAAAGGCGTTTTTTGGGAATCCTTGATGGAGAAGGATTCAGGAGTGCTTGTAGACAGCAGGCTTAGCAATAGTGCCCAATGTCATGCAGTAGCTGCAAATGCTTATCTTGCATTAAACGGGGTAGGGATGCCAGCAAGCGGGGGCTGCCATCTTAAGTGCTGTGCGCATGCGCGGTCAGTGTGGCGGCCATTACAGTTTGCCCATGCGCAATGAGTAAGAGTTGTGGTGGTCATCTTGGATAGGGCTCCGTATGGAACTACAAGTCCCAGCAGTCTCAGCGGTTGCACATCAGGTGGGGGAACACGGCCAATAGTGCTGTAGTATCCCCGGCGCCAAGAGAGATACATATGGCGCGTGGAAAGGACCACGCCAGTCTGAGACAGGGAGCTGAAGGGACAGGTAGTATCCGGTTGCCAGTGGCTCCTGGACTAGGCCTAGAGTTACCCCTGCAGGCCCCAGTTAGGCCCTGACCATTAGTAGTTTGTGGCTGCTATAGGAAATGGCCACAGATATGGACACTTCCACCATAGCATCACCAGTGTTAGTGCACCAAGGACAAGACGCTACGTGCTGGGACCAGACCACAGGCAACTAGAGACACTCATAGGGACACAATCCAGCGTGAGCTCCCTCAGAGGCGAACACTTTCAGGGAAGGACTGGACAAGCCTACGTCGTGGGATCAGATGAATCCTTTGTGTCATTCAGCGGTACCCGGGTACTGGAGTGCACGAGGGGGTAAAGGGCACCAACGGTCCGCAGGGGTAGCGCTACTCCCTACTCTTGGGTGGGACTGACTCTCATTTGGGTAGAACACCAGGGATATTGGTGCTAAGCACCTGAGGTACTTTGGGGAATACTCACCCTGTATTGTTATTATTGTATTGTGTCTTATATTGTATGGTACAGTTATATCATTAATCTACTGTCAGTAAACCAATTGCTATATAACTGTGTGTGTATCATTTCACTGAAATTGGTCTTGCGAGGGGTTATCCCGCTGCGCTGGGATCCCTCCCAGGTGGAGGCGCTGCACCAAGGAGAACGACAGATCACCCAAGGCTCCCAGCGGCGAGGCTCTGGCCTTCTGTGAGCTACAGGTAACGGCAGCACGCGTGTTTTCCCTTAGTCACGGGGAATTGGGGCTACACGTAATACAGCACATACTTGTTGGTGTGCCAACAAGAAAGAGTACTTTTTACATCCATCTACAGTGTCAGGACTATTGGGACTCTTTACTACCGCCTACACTGCCACGGTGAAAACCACTCAGAGATTTGAAACGCAATATAAGAAATATACCACATCATATTTGGTCCTAATGTTTATTTGAGACAAGCATTTTTATTATTTTTATGAACCTGCACGATATTGAGATTAAGAGGATTTTATGCATTTGCAAATCTTTTCTTTTACTGATCATAGATTCAAGGTCAGCCTTAGGCTTTGCGGGGCCCATGGCAGCATGCTGACAGTGGGGTGCCCCCTGTAAAAAAAAGGGGGACTTACCTAGATGAGCAGCCCTCCTCCGGCAGCATCACAGGAGCATGAGATTACTGTGTCATGTGATGTCATGTTGCAATGGCAATGTGCGTCACTGCGTCACGTTGCCATGCCAACTCCATACCATGTGATGCTACAAGAGACAGCTCACTGTGGAGAAGGTAAGAGAGTACACACATACCACCCCGAAAACCCCACACCCACCTCTCTGCTGGTCCAGGGGCCCCGCGCTCCCTCCTCTCCCTCTTCCTGTTGGCACCAGGATCCAACTTCCTAGCACAGGAGGCTCCCTCCTTCAGCTCCCCCTCCGGTCAGGTGAAAGTTTGATCCCGGTGCCAACAGGAGAGAGAGGGGAGGGTGCGTAGAGAGAGGGGAGGGTGCGGAGGGAGAGGAAGGAGTGCAGAGGGAGAGGAAGGAGCGCGGGGCTCCCAAAGGCCCGGGCGGAAGGCGGCTGCCTTTCTCGTCTTGCCCTAAGGCCAGCCCTCCATGTATTTTTTCCTGACATGGTTAGATATAGGAAATGAGGTCATTCAGGCAGTCTGTGTATGGACCAGGTGTAGCCTATTCTACTCCTACAGTAGATTGGAAGGATGTTAATTATCACTAATTAGACTGAATGGCACTAATGGGTATTTACATTTGTAAAGAGCCATGATACTGTATTATGAAGTATTTTATCTCCTGACTGACAAGCTACTCCACATCCTATTATATGCTTGGAGTATGTTATTAATTAGGGTCTGTTTCAATTTACAGGCTGATACCTGTATCTCCCATGATACAATTGTAATCTAGGTCACATATTGTATATTAGTTCCATTATATATATGTTACTTTGAGAAAGTCGCCGTCTGGTGACGAAACGCGTCAGGGAACGTCATTACGTCACTACGATGCCACGCATGCGCACAAGGAGGCCACATCGAGCGCGGAATAACATTGCGGCCATTTGAATACAGAAGGCAGTCTCTGGGGCTTCTAACAGACGGATTTTATTCTCTGGAAGCACCTCTGGATCCCTGCAACAGTTATATCGTCCCTACAGCCCTGAGGGAGCTTCGAATTGTGGACTACTGATGCAGAGTAACCGGATGGTGGTGATATAATTCACAAATTGCCTGAATTGTTTTTACTCTTGTGAGTGCATTTCCTCCCCCCTCCCACCCTCCTTCCTTTTAAACCATTAAATGTACAATTTTACGCTATGGGGCGTGCGCTCTCTTTTTTTTCTCCTCTAGGTTTCCATTGGATGTGGTTCATCAATTTTGAGAGAAGCCCGAGGACCCCCATACCAGCATCAATTGTCTAGTATCATATGGACTGATTTAAAAGGACTGGTTTGATAAACTTTCTTTTGCACGTTTTTTACTTTTTGCACATTTTTGACACTATATATTGATTGTAGTATATACTGTGTCTATGTATATCAGTTAATATTTATATATATATATATATATTAATAGTTTTTTCATTGTTCACACACGCACCTACACAGGGTTTAGTCTTACCAATATAGGTAATTTATTCACTATTAGGGTTAGATTTTATAATCATTTTGGCGCTACTTTATTTGTTTCGTAATGGAAATATTACTGTATGCTCATTTGCATGTCTTAGACAGGTCTGCAACCCTGCCTTTCACCATTATCACCCAGCACACAGCACTTCCACTACAGCAAGGGATTCTGGGAAATGACATCCAAATGAGCACAGAGTGCCACCTTTTGCTTCAAAACCATTTTTAACATGGTTCCCTTGTGCTGTGTGCTGGGTGATAATGGTGAAAGGCGGGGTTGTAGACCTGTCTAAGACATGTAAATGAGCACACAGTAATATTTCCATTTGCTATATGCTTTGCAGTGGAGGGTTTTTGTCACTTTTTTTACCCGCCATAACTTACCTAAGTATATAAATATATATATATATATCTGTGGGATTCCTGCTGTGAGTGCTAGGATCCCCCCCCCCTTTCATACAGCAACTAGGGCTGGCACTGGTTTTATGGTTTATACACACATTTTGACTGGGATATTAGACTGTGTGATCCCCGTTGTTTGTTTTTAATATGTTATATTTTTTCTCTTTGTTTTTTTTTGTTATTTCAGTCCATGATCAATAAACTTTTTGTTTTATTATTTCTTATGTGATCAGAGTGCTTGTGTTGGGATTTCTCTGTTTTTCTTCTGTGTCTCAATATTTGTTTTCCCATAGCACCGCCACTTACCTGCATACCTTTGGTATATTTGTGGGTTTTTGATCATATTTACATTATATTGGTTTTTGAGGCGGCTATGTTTGTGTTTTTATAGATATATATATATATATATATATATATATATATATATATATATATGTCAAAAAGTATTTGAAGCAAAAGGTGGCACTGTGTGCTCATTTGTATGTCATTTCCCAGAATCCCTTGCTGCAGTGGAAGCACTGTATGCTGGGCGATAATGGTGAAAGGCAGGGCTGCAGGCCTGTCTAAGACATGCAAATGAGCACACAGTAACATTTCCATTTGCTCTATATATATATATATTTATATATATATATATATACAGTGTTCGACAAATCACCCAAAAATCTACTCACCAAACCAAAAAATCTACTCGCCACCTAGTCCCGCCCCCAACCCTGCCCTAGTCCCGCCCCCAACCCTGCCCTAGTCCCGCCCCCAACCCTGCCCTAGTCTCGCCCCCAACCCCGCCCTAGTCCCGCCCCCAGGCCCACTTTAAAAAAAAAAGAATAAATTCATAGTAAGAACAACATTCGTTTTTGACATTAGTTTATTTATTGTATTACATTATACTACAATTAGTCCTTGTTACATGTGTTTGTGTGTGTGTGTGTGTAAATGTTCCTGAACCCCACAACCAGTGCCTGGACGCCCCCGCGTCACAAAATCTAAAGCAGCAATCCCGCCTGGGATCTTACCTGATCTGCAGTCCCTCAATGTCCAGGTACCTCATTCCCGCAATGTTATACATTGGAGGGGAGGTGTTCCCTACCTGTCTTCTGGGTTAGGGGGGGTTCCGATGTCTTCCGTGTGAAGCTTGAGTCAGATCTAGAATAAAGCAGTGTAGGTTATTTTGGTGTAGTATAGGGCAGTTAAGATATATAGGGGATGTAGCCAGGTCTCCCCAGCCTGTTAGCACCCCCCTCCCCTCGAGCGCGATCGCGGGTACCGCCGAGTCCCAGGGCGGCCCCGCAAGCCGATCGCAGGGGTGAGGGTGGTCAGGCTCCGGCTCGGGGGTTGCCGGAGACGCGTGCGTCACAGGGCTCCCGGCGCTCCCGGAGCCGGGCGGTAAGGGCGTTGCCATTGTCCAATGACTCGCGCATGCGCAGTGATCGCGCATGCGCAGTAAGGACCCCAGAGCCAGGGAAAAGTCGCGCGAGCGTGAGACTAGGCAGGGAAACAGTGAGGCAGCCCCAGATAGCTTGCGCAGGCACAGGACAGGAGAGAGAAAGCCCGCGAAGCCCTAGCCTACCAGGGAAGGCTCTAGGTAGGGACTATGAGCCCCAGGAGCCTTTGTGTGGCCCACGTGATGCCAGGGAGCCAATAGGGCTTAGGATCTCCAGGCAGGCAGAAAGATACATTTTCACGGGCTTGCAGCACGCTTGTCAGTTGGAGCCAGGGAGCTGTGAGGGAAGGAAGGGTGCGGAGAGCGAGTGCAGCTCCTGCACCCAGATAGGTACCCACATCCCAGGTAGGCCCCAACTCCCCACCAGATTAGTGGGTAATTGATTAGGGACGGCCCGAGATAGGGACGCTGCCCTTAGTGTCAGTGTGCTGTCTTGTCAGGGTCACGGCTGTCAGTGCCGTGAGGTCTGACAGGCAGGCACAGTGTTAGTGCAGTACGTTAGCTGCAGGTAGCGAGTAGGTTGTAGCAAGTTACTGAAAGTGCTGAGAGTGCCAATAGTTAGTTAGAGTCAGGACCGGGAAGAGCTAGGGGGACGGGATAGACCATTAACCCCTTAGGTCCCAGGTAGGTCCTCATTCCCCAGCTTGTGGTTCTACAGGGACAGGCCCTAGGTTAGGGACCGTGTCACGTAGTACCAGTGATAGACAGGGACACAGCGGCTGCTGCGCTGCACGAGAGACGACTTGGGCTCAAGTCGGTACCCAGAGACCAGAGACTATCTCCAGGGTGGGATCGCCCCTGGGAGACCCCAAGCAAGGATTCACCGGACCGGATCAGACGGGATCCCAGAACGACTGATCTTTTGTGAAGCTGTTGCTGCTCCGAGCACAGGAGTGCTCGGCAGGTACTATCAAATACACAAGTGCACCACCGGGCCCTTAGTGTAATAGTGACTGCGCAGTCACCCATTGCCTCTCTCTGCAAGAGTGCGGGACATTGGGTGGGGGTTCTATGGACACTGTGTGGGATTCCCTGGTGTTGGGAAAGCGTCCTGCGTGACGCAGTTAGTGTCTCCTCTGTCAGAGGGACACCGGTTATTGTGGCATTGATGTTACATGTGTGCTTTGCATGTTAGTAAAAGACATTGGTTATTATACATACAGTGTATGTGATTATTGTATTTGTCCTGCGAGGAACTACTCCCCCTCTGGTGGGAGCCATCGCAGGTGGAGGCGCTGCATCGAGTAAGTGGTTACTCATAATATTATATTGCCCCAGGTTCCCCGTGGCGGAAGCTCAGCCCTCCTGTGAGCCAACAGGTAACGCACCACACACCTGGTAACACGGTATGTTCCTTGCACCCACAAGATATCTGCGATTGGGTAGGGGGGAAATACCCGTTACAGGTAAATAAGAGATCCAGAGTGTGAGAGAGAGAGAGAGACACACACACACAGAGCGACACACACACACAGAGAGACACAGAGAGAGAGACACACACACACAGAGAGACACACAGAGAGACACAGAGAGAGAGAGAGACACAGAGAGTGAGAGAGAGACACACACACAGAGAGAGAGACACACACACAGAGAGAGAGAGAGAGAGAGAGACAGAGACAGAGACAGAGACAGAGACAGAGACAGAGACAGAGACACAGAGAGAGCGAGGCACAGAGAAAGAGAGACACAGAGAAAGAGAGACACACAGAGAAAGAGAGACACACAGAGAGAGAGAAAATGAGGGAGACTGAGACATAGAGAGAACACACACACAGAAAGATTGAGAGACAAAGACAGGGAGCGTGCGACAGGGAGAGTGTGACAGGGAGAGGGAAAGGGTGAGGGCGACAGGGAAAGGGTGAGGGTGACAGGGAAAGGGTCAGGGCGACAGGGAAAGGGTGAGGGCGACAGGGAAAGGGTGAGGGCGACAGGGAAAGGGTGAGGGCGACAGGGAAAGGGTGAGGGTGACAGGGAAAGGGTGACACAGGGAGAGGGAGACACAGGGAGAGGGTGAGAGGGTGACACACTCACAGACACACACTCACAGAAACACACACACACTCACAGACTCTCTCACACACACTCACACACACAAACAATATCACACAAACACATACACTCACAGACTCAAACACACACACACACACACACACACACTCTCACACACACACACACACTCACACACACACTCACACACACTCACAAACACTCAGACACTCTCAGACACACACACACACACACACACACAAACAAACACTCACACAAACACTCACAGACACTCAGACACACCCACACACACACTCACAGACACTCACAGACACCCACACACCCACACTCACAGACACAAACACTCACACACTCACAGGCACACACACCGGCACACACACTCACACACACACACTCACACACACACAGACACACACACACCCACCCACACAAACACCCACACTCAGACACACAAACACACTCACCCACACACACTCACACCCACTCACAGACACACAAACACACACACACAAAAACTCAGACACAGACACACACACACTCACAGACACCCACACTCACACACACCCACACTCACAGACACCCACACTCACAGACACCCACACTCACACAAACTCAAAGACACTCACACACAGACACACACTCAGACACACACACACACACACACACACAAACACAGACACACCCACACACACACACAAACACTCACACACACACACACACAAACTCACACACACACAGCCACCCACACAAACACTCAGACACAGACACACATACCCACACTCACAGACACACACACAGACAAACACACACTCACAGACACCCACACTCACAGACACACAAACACACACACATACTCACTGGGTGGGTGACTGGGTTGGTATTCATTGGAAGGGAGGGGGCCCACCTGTTCCTCCAGGGCCTGCTTGTCCTCCACATGCTGCTCCACATGCCAGGGGATAGGGCAGGAGTTGCGGGAGGATCGGGGGCCAGCGGGAGGATCGGTGGGCCAGCGGGAGGATCGGTGGGCCAGCGGGAGGATCGGTGGGCCAGCGGGAGGATCGGGGGGCCAGTGGAGGGGTCGGGGGGCCAGTGGAGGGGTCGGGGGCCAGCGGGAGGATCGGTGGGCCAGCGGAAGGATCGGGGGGCCAGTGGAGGGGTCGGGGGGCCAGTGGAGGGGTCGGGGGCCAGCGGAGGGGTCGGGGGCCAGCGGGAGGATCGGGGGGCCAGCGGAGGGCCAGCCGGACAGGCGCACGGCCACCAACCTCCCCGATGGGAAACGTGGCAAGCCGCGCGTGTGCCCAGGCTGCAGCCAGGAGGGGGGTCAGGGGGAGGTCAGGCAGCCAGACATTAGTCGGACATTAGTAGGGGTCGGCCTTAGATGCGGGGGGATCGGGGGCCAACGGGGATATCGATTCCCTGCCACACGGCCACACCAAGCTCCCCAATGGGAAACGTGGCCGGGAACTCCACGTGCCCCCCCCTCCTCCAGCGCGTGCGCGCGCGCACCCCTCCCTCCCTCTACCTCCCGCCCAGACTGCTTCCCTTCTTCACTGCTCCTATTACCCTGCCAGAGAGGGTGCCAAAGGAGCGTGGGACGGAGGGGAAGCGCCTACCTTGTCCCCCAGCAATGGGCAGCAGCCGCGGGGACCCCCCCAGCAATAGGCAGCAGCCGCGGGGACCCCCCCAGGAATGGGCAGCAGCCGCGGGGACCCCCCCAGCAATGGGCAGCAGCCGCGGGACCCCCCCAGCCTACATCCCGCCCCGGGCAGCAAGCGGGGATCGGGTGCAGGGAGGGAGGGGGGGGGAGGGGCTGACCCAGAGCTGCCAGCCGGCCCTCTTCCTCGCGTCAGGCCAATCAGGGAGGGGGATTACTTATTTATTTATTATAAAAAATAAAAAAAATTGGTGCGAGCAGGGGAATTCATAGAGCCGCAGCAGCGGCCTAAATCCACTCGCCAGCGGCCTAAATCCACTCGCCACGGGCGTGTGGTTATCATTAATTGTCGAACACTGTATATATATATTTAAATAAAAGAGAGCGCACGCCCAATAGCGTAAAAAAGTATAACCCTTTAATGAAATGAAGGGGGAAGGAAACAAGTGCACTAAGAAGGGAAGGGATTTTTAAAGCAGTGTGTGAAATATCACCAGTCAGTGATCCCAGCAGCATAGAACCTCACTCCTGGCAATCCTCTCGTAAGAGATGTTTAGTGCAGGTCCGCTGGGGACTCGATCCAGCTAAAGGCCTGAAAGAAAGGAGAGTCCTTGATAATTAGGGAGATTCAAAATCCTGCTGCCAAAAGTACACATAGCAGGACCCGACCTTGTCAAACTCCTTGCGTGATGACGTAATGTCGTCGTCCTATATAAGGACGTATATAATTTTTCAGAACATGAACACTTTGGTGCCACTATTCTCTGTGTGGTAATTTTTGTGGACATTTAATGCAGACCACTTTCCAAGATTCGTTTAACACATCGCAGCACGGCTAGCCGTAGCCACCTCGTAAAGCACGGCCGCGACATTTTTTGAAACGCTCCTTCTAACAACTCCGGAAGTTATTTAAATTCACCGTCGTTTTCCAGATTATTTGAAAAAAAGAATAAACATCCCCTGTTAGCTGCTCAGATACATCTGGTAGTTCACTGCAGGTATGAGATGCAGCACCGTGTGCTAAGTAGCAAGTGCAGTGAGGAAACCAAACACTCTCTTCTTGCTTCTTGACTCGGGAAAGTTTTATCAAAAATTAGAAGGAGAGGTGTATTTAACACCTGTACCCTCTAGCTAGAAGCTCATTTATTGTAGCAGTCCTGGGACAGTTAAAATATAACTTTTATTAAGTCTCATATAAAATAAAGTCTACATACTGTATATAGAAATTCAAGAATACAATATTCATATAAAATGGAAGGTTGTTGCAGTGATGGGGTAGGGGTGGAATATAGAGCCCAATCAGCGTTATCCTTAATTATGTAAATTGATACACGCTCGGGACAACCCTGAACCCCAAACACAAGTAAGGTAAAGTATCTCTATGCTGTTAGGGAATGTGATACTAAAATGTGCAATATAGCAAGATGCAATTACTAACACAGCATACCGATCAAAGCAACCTACAGTAGGATCACTATAAAGTAGAGTCCACCACTAATGCCTATACTAATGGATACAAAGGTGATGAAACAGTATCTGTAAAGATCACAATAATTGGTATATAACTGTCTATGTCAATTAATATAGGGTGGGAACTCACTCACTTAGATTAATGTGGAGGACTGAACACAATCATAGGTTGGGGGTATGTGGATTAATCCTGTGTGTGACAGCAAATGTGCAAAGAGAGATAATATAACAATATGCAATTGCAGGTGTATTTAACCTGTAACTAAGCAAATAAAGCACATAGAAAATGCTGCTGTGAAACCAGTGAAAACCATGTTTATAACTCAGGCCTTGATGAAACAGACCACTCAATATGTAAAGAGTGATATATCAATGCTGTTGCATGACCCAGACAAACAGCAGATTTCCTGCAAATAGGTCCTCTATTATAGTGTGAGTCTAGAGCACCAGCAATCGCAATAAATAGTAGGCATGCGTCTGAATTACAAATGCACACGGAGGTGCCTGATATAAATAAAACAAACAGCTCACAGCAGCTCAGAACTGAACCCACCAACCATTCCTCTGACTCCATCTGAAGACAAGCTTAAGCACTTTTTCCAGGGAATTTGACCCTCTTCAAATCCCTTGTTGACCATATTGAAGAGACTTTCTCCTGTGGTTTGTCCCTCAAAGGCAATCACTTGATACAAGTGGGTTTTGACTTTTTCCCTGGTGCCAGTGCAGGCCATTATTATCTGCCTCGTCACACTAATATAAGTGGATTCATCGAGCATGAGGGTGGAAAACGAATGTTTCATTGGTGCAGTCTCTTGTGCCGTCTCACCCAGGGCTTGTTAAATTATTTGGTCTATTTTTGCTTGCGAACAGTGGAAGTTTGTAGGAATGTCACTGCCGGGAAACATTTGAGGTATCAATTTTGTGAAACTGTCACTTAACTTCACTCCAAAGGCAATTTTCGGGAGCGCAGATATCACCATATGTGGAGAGAATAAACAATATATAGTGTAGGGATTTCTTATGTAGGAGATATCTTGTGTATAAGCAGAAATGGGGACTCACACTTTCCCAGTGAATATACAGCAGTGGATGACCAAATGGATTGTCAGTTCAGGTGGGCTCAGCGCGCTTTTCCTCAATGCAAACCAGAAAATTCCCACTCTTAGTGCAACATTGTTTGTTCAATATATGATGTATTACAATGAATAGTAGCACACTTACATTTCAATAATGTGGCATGTACACATAGAAATTAAAGGTGGCCTGATTCCTCTAGGCTTCCTGACTGCGTCACGTCACTTCCGGCGGTCGTCCACGTCACTTCCGGTCACGGACGATCCCTATTTCGGTGCCGCGGGTAAAGGATGGTCACAGGAGCTTGCGTGGCCTACTCGGTATTGACTCTATGCGTTTCGCTTCAAAAAAGCTTCCTCAGACTTTAAAGGCGAAAGGGACCGTCTCTTTAAAGGGTTGAGCTGCGATTTTATATCACGTTGAAAAACACATTTGCACGTTTATTTAATGAGCACATTAATTATTATTATTTTATATAATATATTTTATTCACAATAGAATTGCTTCATTTAAGGAGCGCCCAAGTCACTTTTTTATTGCACTTAACTTCACTGGCAGGTTATTTTCACAGACAAAATTTGCCCACAGAAATTCTGCATCTAACACATTGCTATTGTATTGTACTTCTGTAAGAAATACAGCTTCTGCATGTCACGTTCTTTGAGGGAAAGTGTGACATTGAAGGGCAAACACATATTGTATTGATGTAAACAAATGACATGTTACAATATATATATTATTGTAGCCATGCATAACAATGGTCTACAGTCATCTCTCTTGCTGGCAGCAAAACCTGGTAAGTTACAGGAATGCCAGCAGTAATCATGGAGGTTTGCCCTCACACCCTGGTGAGGTGCCCTATGTATGGATGGGAGTGGCTACATGCTCTGAGTCCACAGTTAGTGACATAAGAGATGTGCCTGCCTCCTGCGGTATATAAGGCACTGCATTGCCTAAAGTTAGTGTGGTTGCTGCAAGGTGAAGTGCGAAGCAGCAAGTTCTGATGTGCCCACTGGTGCGGTGACTGGTGGCACCGTTCTGTATCTAGCCAGAGGGGGCCGGCTGTGTCCGGGGGCCTGGCACGGGGGTGGTCTCCCTGCGAGGGAGAGGGGATCCCGCTCCATTGGGAGGGCGTACCTTTTGAAGGGAGCGCGGAGCAATGTGCAGCTGAAGCGTTGACTGTGAGGGGCAGCTGGCCCATACCACAACGCACAATAAAGATGGCTTGTTCAACGAGAACCCCATGGTGTGAGTCTGCAATTGAGTTCCTCATCAGGACCATCTCCCTGCGGACGCATAGATCCTGATGAGGTGGAGGCGCTGCACATGATATAGGTAGGACTCGCACCCACTACCTCAGCTGCCTGTCTTGCGTGACATCCCCAAATACCATCATGCGGGAGACTCAGGAGCCCTGTTGCCTACAGGTGCACCACCAGACACGAACATGTAATGAGGGCTGGATAGACCACAGGGGCCAATGTGGGTCAGACCAGAGGGAATACCCGTTACATTATTATAAAAATGATGTTACATATTACATGTTCCCTGCAGATACACATTACCCTCGTCTCCTCCAGCCCATACCTTGTGTGTTCTTGAAGTGTTTACTTCACTGCATCAGTCAGGTATTCCCTGGGGCCTCTTTCTCAGTCTGGAGCTTCAGTTAGGAACCTAATAATCTGCTTCCACCCAGCTTCCTATCTGCACATAAACATGTGTTAACATCTTATTGGTTAGGATAATCTTGCTCAATCTCTTTCCAAGCTAACCTGGAAACTAGTTAAATGAAGAAAAGCTGGTATATGTGACCCATTGATGCCTCGTATTGTATGGTCTTATTTTGCTAATACAGCTGTTTTTTACAGTTTATTTGAAGGGAAATTTCTCACATAAATGGGGGAGGACGATGGCACAGTATTTGAAGTGTACACTTTACAGCTAGATTGCTTTTTACATGGTATCCTGGGGCAGCTGTCCACACACAAAGGGCATGTGACACCCTGATTTTTTTTTATATATGTATATATATGTTAATGGCTTTGAAGCCAGGTGGCACTGTGTGCTCATTTGCATGTAATTTCCCAGAATCCCTTGCTGCAGTGGAAGTGCTGTGTGCTGGGTGATAATGGTGAAAGGTGGGGGTTGCAGACCTGTCTATCTAAGACATGCAAATGAGAATACAGTAATATTTCCATTATATACTGTATATATACTGTATATACTGTATATATATATATATATATATATATATATATATATATATATATATATATATATATATATATAGTCAGGTATGGAGATTAGCACTCACGGTTTTGTTGCAGGAGGCAGATGCTTGTCCCATAGAGAGTATGTAGACATATGGAGACCAGGGGATCCTGATAGCCAAAAAGAGACAGCACACTGCAGGTATGGTATCAAAAAAGTGTATTCAGTAACACAAGGCCGCCAACGTTTCGGTCCTCCCAACGGGACCTTCCTCAGGGCAGTGCAACTACAGACTAACACAAGCACCCATATATACCCCTTAACAATATTTCCATTATATATATATATATATATATAACCTTTCCCAAAAAGGGTTACTAGCAGTGCTAGTGTAGGCTAGAGAAGAAATCCTTGGATTACAGCGGTGCCCAGCAAGGTAGGAGAAGGGGACCAGCAGGGTGTGGGTTAAAAATATTATTTATTGAAATCACATGGTAACGGAAACAAACACTCTGACGCGTTTCGGACAGAAATTGTCCTTTATCAAAGAGCTGATTTGCGTCATTCCCCCTTACAGTCTTATAGAATACTCCCCGCCCACCTACGTCACAGCGCTGCGTAGTTTTGGCGCGAAAAACGTGAAAATCGCCGAGGTATAATCTCATTGGTCAGAACTCAGTCCGAATCAGATTGAGCACTGTCGTTGGGACTTGTGACCCAAACTATCTACTAGTGTAGGCTAGGCCTGCCCACGGTTGATATGGGGATCCAGAAGTTACGTAGGGGTATTGAAGGGGGACTGTTCTGGAGGGTCAGGTTCTCGGAGGCCCAGAGGAGCAGGGCCTAGGGGAGAGTAGAAACCCATTTTCTTAAGGTAATAGAATAGACAAGGCCCCCCTACTTTACTAAGTTCTAGACAGGGACAGTAACCTTGTCAGTTAGGATCCCTAGAGAAGACTAAGGGAGTCCAAGATAAGTGCTAAGTATGAAACAGCATGCGCTAGAGGGGACTCAGTAACGAGGAGTGCCAAATTCCAGCGGATTGGTTCTAACCACGGTTCTGCAAATACATTTCTCTTAGGCTGAAGTGGCAGTAACCATAATGGCTAAAGGTATTGGGTTATGTTGTGTACTAGACCCATTAGGATCCCCAATGGGCCGAATATTAACGAAATAATAAGGAAAGAGGTTCCACAACTATTAGGAGGAGGGTAAATGCAAAAAGCCGATTCGAGCTCTAGGACAGGCACTAATAATGCATGAATTATGTCATCCAAATATAAATATATACAAATAATAATAGAGGGGCAGTTGGCATACTGTAAACTAGAAAAAAGCTGATGTTTCCCGGATCAACGTCTGGTAAATATCTTTTATATATCATGTTGGGTACTGTCAAGAGGCATAACTCCTGCAAGGATCCGCTGCAAAGAAATTTAATGGGCCAAGTATGTTGAGTAACAGAGGAAAAGGTGAGCACTCCAGGGCTAATATGTACAACCAGCACAGGTAGTCCGAAGAGAGTAAAGATATTACCTCTGAGTCATAGCCAGGTTTGGAAGTCAACCCTGTGCCTCCTATACTCACGGTGGGGAGTTTTCTTCTACGCCTTACACTGTCTCTGATTAAACTGGCCAGCATTCAACGAGTATGCAGTGCAGACGGATCAGTAATGCCTGTGGGGTCGCTCCAATCAGAAATGCTGAACAAGAAAAAGCAGGAGATTGGTGGGACTGCGGTCCCGTGACAAATAGTGGAAGCTCACTGGCTAGTTGAATAATAATTTTTTTAATTAGTTACATGCTAAAAAACCACTGAACAGAAGTACAAACAGGACAACAAATCTCCCCCCATGCGTTTCGCACCAGAAAGGTGCTTTCTCAAGGAGTACAGGGGGTGAATGAAGAAGTTGGTTATTTAACCCCTCCTGCATTGTCAGACACATCTGAAAAGAATTTGATTAGATTAAAAGTGGAATTGACAGGTGCTGTGATTGCAAGGCGGAGCCTATCGTGAGATCCAATAATGGGTTCACAAAATCTCTGGACTTAAACTGAAGGTCCCAGATCTATTTATAAACCCACTTAATAGCATATAGTGTTTTAGATGTAATAGGAAAAATGCGACCCATATAGTATGTCAAACTAATGGCCCGACCAGACAAAGCATCCCTATAATATATAATGGACAGCAGTTGGTACATAGGATCAATGAACATATTGCATATTATATCAATTCTAAACAAATTAATAAGCATTCAAAAATGGATTAATAAATGTCCATAGGAAAGCATCAGACATAATGAACGTATCAACACACACATTCCCAGCAAGCTCAAACCCCAACACCCACCACATGTAAAAATGGAAGGAAACACTCATACAAAAGTAAATCTAAAGTACGAACCCACAAATCTCCAGATAAAAATGTAAAATATGGAGGGAATAATAAAACAGAAAAAACGTTTAGATAATAAAGATAAAAAAGAGGAAAAATTACCAGATTTAGAGAATATATCTCAAATTCAAGTGGTTAACAGATTTGCACCTCTTGAATGTTCAACCCCTTTTTTAGAGAAAACTCAGAAAGTGAATTTGGACAAAGAAAGGGACACACAAAAGTTTCAAGTAGCGAGAAAAAGAGAAAAATCACCAAACGAGGAAAGAGTGGAGGGCGCCAGACAAAAATTACAGAAGATCCAACTGGAGTAGTTAATCAACAAGAAATCTTTAATTTAAGTAAAAAAATATTAACAACAGAACAGATTTAAGTACTGAATAAAGGCCTGTCCTTTTCTCCCTCTAACACTATGAACACATTTAATACATATGTAACGGGTATTCCCCCACCCAATCGCATATATGGCGTATGTAAGGGGAACCTAATGTTACCTGGTGTGGTGCTTTACCTGTTAGGCTCACAGGAGGGCTGAGCTTCTGCCACGGGGAACCTGGGGCCAGTATAATATCAGTAACCCTGTACTCGGTGCAGCGCCTCCACCTGCGATGGCTCCCACCAGAGGGGGAGTGGTTCCTCGCAGGACAATATATATCACTCAACACACAGTATGGATAACAACTAATGCCTTTACTAGTGTGACCGTACTCATGAATCACAATCAACAAACCAACAGGTGTCCCTCCCTAGAGGAGACACTAACTAATGCGTCTCGCAGGACGCTACCTCCACCTGCACCTCCACCGGATGATCCCACTCAGTGTCCAGTACCCCCACACAGTATCACCCCACCCTCAAGTGAGATAGATATGTGTGACTGGGCAGCCACTATGTCCCATGTGAATGTGATATGACTCGTTGGTGCACTTGTTGATTGTTACCTGCCGGGCACTCCGGTGCCCGGGCCTGCCACGGAACTTCACAAAGGATCCTGATGTCAGCTGACCACAGGAACTACTGTCCGGGGCGATCCCACCCGGATGGCTGCTGCAGCAAAAATGAAGGTCTGCGCCCAAACCTCTGGATGGACGCGCAGCATCTGCTGAGTCCCTAACTGACTCTGAATAGTAAGGGGCAGGGTCCCTAACCTGGGGCCTGTCCCTGACACAACTTACACTACTGGGTGGCTCAGGGCTATCTCGGGCCTTGGGGGCTGCTGGCCTAGTGACTCCTGCACCCTACCTCCTTCCCCTTGCTGCTCCTGGCGCTAACTGACTACTCCTCCAAAACCCCGCAAAAACTATCTCTTTAGGTCTGCAGTGCAATCCTTCAGCCCTATTGGCTCCCTGGTGTCACGTGGGCCGCTGCTGAGGCTCATGGGACCTGTAGTCCCTTCCAAGAGCCTTCCCTGGTAGGTTAGCGTTCGCGCGCTTATCACTGCGCATGCGCGACTACTCAGGGCCGCCGGCAACTCAATGGCGGCCCCAGCTAGCCGGGTGCGCCGCCGAGCCTCCTAAGGCTCCAACCGCTCCCTGCTCTGGCCCCCACCTTTGGAAGCAGCCGGTGGGCCCGTCGCTGGCTCCGGCGGCACCCGCGACCGCGCTGCCCCAAAGGAGGGGGGTCTCTAGGAGCTGACGGGGACCGGGGCTACACATATATAGATGTAGGAAAATTTGTGCGAAATTTATCTCTCAAGAAATATTTCTTGAAACAAAAATTACATACTACATCAAATATAGATAATGTGCCACCTACAATTACTAGTGAAACACGCTTTACTCCCTTTAAAATGAAATCACAATTTTATCCCAGCTATCTCAAAGGAGGTTGTTTAGACATGTTTGAAAAATTGGTTCAAGATGATCTGGAAAAGCTAGCAAAACAAAATAAGTATATAAAGAGAAATCTGAATCAAAAGGAATACTTAGCGATAAAGGAATTAAAAGAAGATACCAATATAGTAATAAAGTCAGCCGACAAAGGCGGTGGATTGGTAATCCTTGATAAAGTAAACTATATAAAGGAATCTTTAAGATTATTGGATGACACAAATACCTATTCTAGACTCTGTAAAAATCCAACAGAGGATTTCCTGTATGAGTTGGAGAATCTCTTAGTTTTGGGACTAAAAAAGAAATTCATATCAAAAGAAGAATTAGAATTTATCTTTATAAAAAAACCTATATTACCCATTTTTTATTATTTACCAAAATTGCATAAAGATCCGTTAAATCCTCCGGGCCGCCCTATTATTTCTGGTGTACAATCTATGACCTCAAATTTGTCAATACAAAAAGGATTATAAATGGCACACTACTGTTTAAAGAAATTTAACAAGGTGTTTGCTTTTGGTGCTCACCTTCCGTTGATCCTGGTGTCCCAAAGCTGGATCCTAAATACTGGCAAGGTAGGAGAAAAAAGAAGGAGCACACAAAAAATATAGTGGTATCAAAAGATTACCAAATGTATTAATGCATCAGAGTGTTATGTAGTAACGTTTCAGGACACAAAGTCCCTTCCTCAGACCGAAGACAAAGACCAAATTTGTCAGCATATTTGGATTTCTTCTTACAGAAAGTAGTCAAGAAACTCAAATCACATTTAAAGGATACTACTCACATTCTTAATATGTTAAGTGAAATTGTATGGCTAGATCAATATTATTTAGTCAGGTGTGATGTCACTTCACTATACACAGTCATTGATCATACACAAGGGTGTCTTAGCCATTCAATCTTTTTTGGAACAAGAGGGCATTTACACTAAATCACATATTGATTTTTTAGTATCTTTAATTAGATTCACATTAACTCACAATTATTTTTGGTTTAATGAAGAGTTATTTTTACAAATTAAGGGCGCTGCCATGGGTACTAAATTTGCACCGAGCTACGCGAACCTATTCATGGGGATGTGGGAAAACCAATTTATATGGTCACCACATGAGTTCGGTGCAAATTTAGTACTATGGACACGTTTTGTGGACGATATATTTTTTATTTGGCAAGGTGATAAAGACACATTATTATCATTTTTAAGTTATATTAATCAAAACACTTTCAATTTACACTTCACTTCTAAATTCAGCACTAGTGAAATTGAGTTTCTTGACTTACTTATCTATATAGAAAATGGCAATATCTGCACTAAGACTTATCATAAACCAGTCAGCTGCCTCAATTACACCGAGGCAGGCAGTAACCATTTAAATATATGGCCTGATAATATCCCTCCTACAGGCTGCTTTTTTTTCTATCAGCTATCACGCTTTAGATTTTTAAGCACAATAGCAGATTTAAAAAAAAATAGCTCGCACAATCGGGCATGTTTTTCCCGCATGAACCAAAATGCGTTTCACTTCTTAGTGAATCTCGCGACTGGCTTCATTTTTATCATGGGATTACAAATTTCCTAATCGGACGCAAAGGCTCACTGCTTAGTGAATCGCCCCCACAGTCTCTGCCACGTAGAGCTTACAATCTATGTTTTTTGTTGACGGAGGCACAGGGAGATAAAGTAACTTGCCCAAGGTCACAAGGAGATGACACCGGGAATTGAACAAGGTTCCCCTGCTTCAAACTCAGTGCCAGAGTCAGTGTCTTTACTCACTGAGCCACTCCTTCTCCTATTAAGATATCATATCCGTCACAAGAACTATTTAAGATCCCATTCAGAATTTAAACCTTTTGGTATGTGCGTCTAGCGAAAATAGGTCTAGCTTACTTCCAGCGCCCTGACATCAGAGAGCCCCGTCGCATTCTGGCAGCGTGGGACAGAGAGAGGAAAGGTCCTGCAGGCAGCTGAGTGCCGGATCCCGGCTGCGACCGGCAGCAAGGCCTGGCCAGAGGTCGGGGGAAATTTGCAGTCGGCCGAACCCCTCCCCTCCCCCATTCAGCAAGACCAGGACAATGGCCTCGGCTGTCCCCCCTCTTGGAGGCTCGGCTCAGCTACACTGTACCTATTACATTCAGCTGCACAGTCCCGCTTTTGTTTGTCCTGCCTTACATGTTCTTATAGAATTGCTAAACTTATCATTGATAATTTGTTATTTTATTTGCATTTATGAAAATCCCAATTAGAGTTAAAAAAAGATTTGGTAAAACTGCAAACAATGATTAAAATAGAAGTTATTTCGTGGAATACACCGGGTGTTCTCAGAGGAACTATGAGTTCTGAGAAATAGCACTCACAGCACTGTGTGCTACCACTTGTACTCTTTGAAAGTCAGGCTCTCGTTGGAAAAGAACAGGAGGATTGACAGGTTATATTAGTACTGTGGGCGCTGGGCTCTGCATTACATAGAGAAGAGAGGGAATATTCACCAAGGAAATATACAAACACACATTCCTAGGGACAACTGTTTCTGGCTGCCGAGACCACTGACAGATTTCCTGGGGCCCAGGACTAGAGCTTTGCCTGGGGCCACCCCTCCCGCGTCGGCGGTCTTGCAAGCCCTCCCCTTTCACACCTGTGTTTCTCTCCCCCCTCTGTCTCTCACTCTTCCCCACACACTCTCCCCCCTACCTCTCCTAGTCCTATCACTCAATCTCCCTCTCCTCACACTCATTTCCCCCTCCTCCCTTACCCCACACACAATTCCCCCCAATACCCATACAATTCCCCCTCCCACACTGCCCACACACATTCCCCAAAACATAACTACCCCCCCAAATACAGACATCACTACCCCCCCAAATACAGACACCACTACACCTATCCAGATACAGACACCACTACACCCCCCAGATACAAACACCCCTCCCCCGATACAAAACACCACTACTACCCCCCCCCCCGATACAATTACCACTCCCCCTCCCAGATACAATTACCACTACTCCCCTCCCAGATACAATTGCCCCTTACCTCTGGTTGCCGCCACTGGGCCCTGGCTCTCCACAGCTGCTGCCTGCCTCTTCCTACGCTGTCCTCTCTCTCCGCGCCGGTGCGCGCCAGGAGGCCTGACTTCCGGGTGCACCCAGCTTCCGACACGCACCGGCACTATAGAGAGGATGGCGTGGGAAGGGGCAGGCAGCAGCTGGGGCCCGGCCTCTTGCTGCCTCTCCCCAGCTGCTCTACCTGCCTCTTCCTACGCCATCCTCTCTCTCCCGCCGGTGCACTCTGGAACGTGGGTGCACCCGGATGTCCGGCCCAGCTTCTGGCGTGCATCAGCAGGAGAGAGAGGATGGTGTGGGAAGAGGAGGCAGCAGCTGGGGGAGCCGGGAGACGAGGTCTGGCAGCTGATCGCAGAAGTTGGGCCTAGTCTCTGGCCAGCCCTTCCAGCACTGGCCGGCCGGGCTCCCCTCAGGTACTGGGTCCGGGACACTTGTCCCGACTCTCCCACCCTCTCGGCGGCCCTGCTGGCTGCTACTAGATATTAGAAAAACACATGGGATCACAGAGGAGGGTGCAGCCAGATACACCATTAAACTGCTCGTGATTTCAGTTCTATGAAGCTCATAAGCTCAGTACATATGGGGGGAGACATTCCCTAATTAAAGACCTCTGTCCATGCTTTCTCGATAAATGATTTTCACGTTTGTCCAGGTTTTAGGAAACTTAGAAAAACCATTTGTAAGAAACATATCCTCTCTTACACTATTATGTTCTTTTGGGAAGGGGTGACAAAGAAACACACAAAGGAGATAAAAATTAAGAAATCAAGCTACTGCTACAAATACTACAGAAAAACTATAAATATATATATATATATATATATATATATATATATATATATATATATATATATTGATATAGATATCTCCTATAGAGAGTGAATTTCAAAGTCCTACATTGTAGAAATGTTTTATACCTAAAAGGTATAAAGTGCCTAGTGCACGAAACGCGTAGGTGCGTTAGTGTTGCTCCGTTGTCCCCTTGCTGCACCACCCTGCAATAAAACCTGACCTGTTGTTCAATTGAATGCTTACTTCATCATTTTTCCTATCTCACTGGGAGTTGGAAACTGCGGCAGTGCTACACATCTCCACCCTTCTTTTTGCTGGATACCTACCTGGATGAACTGCACGCCCTGGATATCGAGGAGTCCTGCAAGCACCAAGGTAAAGGGCCATAGTGCCCCCACATACATGTATATGGTTACCGGTGCCTTTTATTACTTCTTATTGGTTACTAGGGGGGGCCATTATGGGGTTTCTTTCTGTGATGGTCAAGTGGACCTCACTAGACTCCTAGCCCCTACCTGACAAATTGCCATATCATTCATGGACTTTCTCATGTTATCCAGTATTATCTACACATGTCATGGAGGAATTCTGACCGATTTTGACGCATCACAAATATTTTGTTCTATACCTATGTAACCCTTTTTGTGAACCGGCCGACCCACCCAATCTCACATTGGCCCCTCGTGGTCTAACCGGTCCCTTTCCCTGCAACACACCTGCTCCTAAAGGGTTACTGGTACTGCCTAACACCTGTGGCTCCAGGAGATCTGAGCCTCCGCTAGCTGGGAGCCTGGGGAAACCCTTAACGTTACCTGGTGCAGCGCCTCCACTTACCCAGGATCCCCCGTTAGGAAAGATAGCCCTGGGTAAGAAATACAATAACACACGTAGATGATAAACCAAACTAACACTTTACTTAACACACACACATAACCTCATTACATAACATAACATAACATGACATCACCTGATGCTCTACCCGCATCACCTCAGCCCAATGTCTGGTGTTCCCCACCCAGTGTCCTGTGATCCCCCACACCCAATGTCCCGCAATCCTGCGAAAGGTCGTGGGTGACTGCGCAGTCACTATATTAAGCTAGGGCCCAGTTGGTGCACTTATAATACTTGAGATACCTTCCGAGCACTCCGATGCTCGGGACCGCAACTCTCTTCTCAAAGGGTCAGACGTCCGTCTGATCCTTTCCAGGTACTCTGCCGGTGGACCCCAACGAGGGTCCCACCGCTCCACGGGAACTCCAACCGGATCACGGCAACACCAACCGCATGGGAACAGCAACCGCAGCTATTCGCTTTCTATCTAACTACTTCTAGAGTGACAGCAACCCTAACCTAGGGCCTGTCCCTGAGGAACCGCAACCTGGGATGGCTTGGGGAGAACTCCTAGGGCCTGTGGAACCATAACCTGCCCCCCCCTTCCCCTAGCTACCCAGTCCTATCTGTCTCACTAACAACTAGCTATTAACTAGCTAACAGTCTAACGCACCTGCAGCCGACACTCAGCTCACACTGTCAGCCTGCAGGGATTCACACACGCTTCACACACACTGCACGCACTGCGCCCAGCACATGCAGCGACACACACACAGACAGCTGCAATCACACACAGCCACCTGGATCCCGCAGCAAATCCACTGCATGCACACTGTGCCTCTTTGCCAGTGCCCACAGCCCTCTCCGCTGTGGCACTGCCAAACCTGCACCTTCCACACCCAAGGGTCACCTCCCTAGCTAAGGCGTCCCTCTTCAGTTACCCCCTGCCCTTCCCGGGAATTGGGGCCTGCCTGGGAATCTAGGGAGAACCCTTACCTGATGCAGGAGCCACGCGCTCCCTGCACCCTTCCTACTCCTTCCTACTCCTCTGCCTGACTGACGCATGCAAAGCCCGGGAAATGTATCTCTATTCCCGGGCTGAGCTTCCTCCAGCCCTATTGGCCGCAAGGGAGCACCTGACCTCTGTCTCCCTAAGCCTCCTGGGAGTTGTAGTTCCCAGGGGCTGCCTAAAGCATTGGGGCCGCGTGCGCACTTGCCCTGCGCATGCGCGAACCCCTAATGGCCGCCTCAATCTCTCTACTCCCTTCCCTACTCTCGCGCGATCTCTCCCTGCACTGGGGATCCTATCGCGCACTTTGTACCTACTGCGCATGCGCGAGCTAACGCGCAATGGCGGCGCCCTCCTCTCAAGCCGCCAAGCCGGTGGCAACGCGATCGCGGCCTTAGCGATGGCCCGATCGCGTCCCCGGCAACCGCAAGCGCGATCTGCTCCCTGCTCTGGCCCCCACCCTCGCGAAGTGCCGGCGGGTCCGTCGCAGCCTCCGGCGGCACCCGCTACCGCACGGCACTCGCGGAGGGGGACCAGAAAGTGAAAATATACCTTGGGGCTACACCTAAAAGGTAGAAAATACAGGATATTCAGCGCTCGTGCTGTATGATGGTGTGGATGACCTCCTGACGAAGTACTTGGTACGAAACGCGTAGAGGTCACGACAGGTCAATCTGCGCGTGTATGCTGGTAAGCTGAGACGGAGCCTGCAGGAGACAGCAGCGGTTTTTTCCATCTCCGCGGTGCTGAGACCCGGATCCTGTGCAGCCACCGCGAGTCTGCTGACTGTCTCAGTGTGAGTGTCCGTTTCCCCTTGCCAGTGCCCACCCTTATGGCGGTTTCTATACAAATCTGTTGATAGGTTGTTTTCATGTTTTTTTTCTTTTTTTTTTCTTTCATGTGTTTTTATATAAATTTTACTGTATTTGTATACTGTGCAGCTTAGGGTTTAGTCACCATCAGGTGTTCTCCTGGGTAGTACTTAGCCGTCCAGCTGCACAGCTGTTCTGAGGTGGGGTTGGATCCCCTCAGAGTTTGTGTGTATTTTTAATAAATTACCTTCCACTAATCCCTGGTGCGCATATGTGCATTTTTTATTATCATGTTTTATACCTATTTGCTAATTGGAGAATTAGCGAGGCACTCAGAACCTAAAAGAATTGGCCCGACCCCTCGAAAAAAAACGATTTAGCAAAACAGAATTAGGTGAGCTCATACCTACCCCTATAACGGAATGTATCAGTAACACTCTGTAAATCAATACCTTTATGGAGTATGCAGCTTCGAAAATAATTGGCCATACACTTATGGAAAACAAATACTTAAAATCTGAGCTTCTTCCAAATTGGTTTGCAATATAGGAGTGTTGTAAGTGAAAGAGCAGTATATCGGGGGGATAATTCAGTATCCCTCTTTTCTTAGGACCCTGATCTAAAAAGCCCATTCCACTCGTACAGCAAAGACATTGGGTAAAAAGTGTCCAAACTCCATTTTTGTTGTTTTTATTCCACATAAATTCTTTATCCTGCCTTAAGCTCGCATTTGCAACATTTGAATGCCCTTGGAATAATGTATTAATAATACTGTAATTAATGATTTACTTCTCTGCACCTCTGAGATGCTTATTCTAATGATCCATTTCATTAAACAAAATCACATCCAAAGCAATGCCCTTCCTGTATGTTTCAGTAATGAAATAATTGTGTGCAGCCGCTGAACGGGGATCTAATTGATATTGTTCCATTTGTTTTTCTCTTCCTGCAACGCCGGCACAGCAACCATGTGCTGTGTAATTTCTGCGCAGAGATGGAAATTATAGAACGGGTTGTCAAATGTACACTAAGTAAGTAAAGATGACTTTAATACAGGCAGCTCGCCTAGGCAGCTTCAGATGCTGTCACTGCAGCTACTGTATGACACATGCGGAGAATGACTCCGCAACAGGGGGGAACAGAGAATGAAAGGCATCCAAAGATTTCCATCTGCGCCCCTCTAATGATGGAGCTTTTGTGGATATAATGGAGTTTTTGAACCAACACTTTACACAATAGCAGGGAACAAAATTTCTTGTAGCTGACAAAATATCTTTATAAATGTACGTACAGTAGGTCTCTATTTATATAGCTCCCATATTGCAGTCAGCGCTTTGCAAAAGAGACAAAGTAGTGCAGGCAATTATAATACAATAAGTGCAACAAATAAGATCAGACAATCGGAAAGGAAATCCCTGCCCCGGGGAGCTTGCAATCTAAGTACACCGCTGAGCAATGTTTAAAGTCAATCATTGTAACAATGTGGAGTCATATGTTAACATATTTGTACAGATGTCTGGACCAGAAGAGTGAATATGTGAGATTTGGCAGTGTTAAAATGTTAAACAGAATAACTACAAAGACGGAAACACTGAATGTTGGATTCTGATGATGCAAATGAGTGAGACAGCCCTCAAATGAGTAAGACATGCCTCCCAATGAGCGAGACGTCACTGGCTTGTGTTAACGCATGGTAAATAAAAGGTTAGAATTCAAATAGAGTTGAATTATTCCACAAGAAGATCTCTATTGTGTGAAAAGCCGCCCTCATCCTAACCTAATTACTAACTGCAGGATAAGAAAAAGAAGTCACCTACCAATGAGAGAGAAATTGTGCACAGCAGTCAGTCTTCAATATCCATTCTGTAATGTGCAGATGAAGCAATTAGACATGTAATAAAATAACCTAAGGTCAGGGACATCATTGGTTGAAATGCACATTCCACATCATGGATTTAATGCAGGATGTTTGTTAATACACTATGTGTTTTTATTCAATTTGATGGTGTCCGTCATGTCTTTATTTCACAAAACAGAAACAAACATCCTTACCAATTATTTAATTACCAAATGGGGATAAAACACGTCTATAATGTAGTTTGGAGTTCACTCTCTAAAGGAGAAATAATAATAATAATAACAACTTCATTTATGTAGCACTTTTCTCCCCATGGGACTCAAAGCATTTCTCAGTTACAGGAAGGAAAAAAGAAAAGATTTAAGGTTTTAAAAGAAACCGAACACAAGGAAGAATACAATGCAGGATGGAACGATGCTGTAGTTATTAAGTGTAGGACAGGTTGTGGTTCATGAATAAAATGCCTGTATAAACAGTTATGTTTTGAGCCTGTGTTTATAGAATTCCCGAGAGGGGACCTCTCGATGCAGACTGTTCTAAAGAGTGGGAGCAGCGTGGCTAAAAGCTCGGGCCCCAAAGGAAGTCAGGAGGATTCTGGGAACTGATAGAAGTCCTTCATCTAGAGATCGAAGTGAGCGGATGGGAGTGTAGGGAACAAGAAGCTCTTTCAGATAGCGCGGACCCTGGTCATGTAATGCTTTGTATGTCAACAAGCCAATCTTGAAATAAATTAGCCATTTTACAAGCAATCAGTGCCTGTCCTATGGACTAAACTTTATGAAGTATGTGAAAGAAAAGATATGTGTAAGTATTCATATTTCTCACTAGGGTGCACCCACGGTTTACCTTAATAATAAGGGAACTTTGTTACTGGCTTTGGTCAGCTTTTAACTGCACTAAATCAATATTGTATTGTATGTCTTTATTTATATAGCGCCAAAAGTGTACTCAGCGCTTCACAAAGAATACAGTACAGGGAATTTTAAAAATACAATAAGTGCAGCAAAAATCAGACAATGGGAAAGGAAATCCCTGCCCCGAAGAGCTTACAATCTAAGAGGTTTGAGGGGAAACTTACAGAGACAGCAGGTGAGGGAATAAGTGCTGTAGATGGGTGTGCTTGGCCACAATGGGTAGTATAAGTGACTGTGGGACAATAGCCATGAGTGCAGGCTATTGGGATGCTTTATTTTGTGGGGCAAGTTTTAAGGTTAGTCAGTGTTAAATGAAAAAGTTAACACAATTTACAGGGGAAGAGATGGCTTGGAGGCGTGGGTAAGATCAGGTGTGTATGTCTGGGTTCAGGCTTAGGGGAGATCCCCAGCAGCAGGAAGGAGTAGATAGAGGGTGTGAATAGAGGATTTGTGTGAGTGTTTTTTATTGAGGGGTAAAGAAGTTGTTGGGAGAGAGGTGAATAAATAATGGTGCAGTGGGGAGTGGGGATGTTGTAGAGAACATTAATGCTCACAAAGGAGTGAGGAAACAGTAAACAGAAAAATAAATAGGGAGGGCATAGTGAGATACAGGAGGAGAGACTGACCAGTTATTGGAGGATAGGAAGAGTACAATTAATCACAGGTTTTAGAAAGTAAAGTTCTCACAGTTGTAAAGTTGTTGTACAGAGTTCAGATCTTCCTCAATTGTCACCTCCAATTTCAACTCCAAGATTAACTCTGCCACACACTTTGATGTTACACAGCTATATGGCTCACAGCCAAGGTATCCTGTCTTAAGTATTCTAAAACACAGCCACATTGACTAATAATTAAGGGAGGGGTCTGCCTAATCAACAGACACACCAAATTGTTAATTAAATTTTAGGATCTTGCAAATTGATAGTAGAATCCAGTTCACACATACCAATATTAATACATTTTAAAATCTGTTAACTTTATTTAACCTCTCAGGACTCTCAGAGCTCTTTCACATATTTCACAAAGTTTAGTCCATAGGACAATAAGAAATGGCATATATTCATTGTATGTACCTGCTAAACGGGGTTTACCGTGATACAGTTGGTAGGCTTGAATAATGTTTTGATCAAAAGATGCAACCAAATTACTCCTTTGTTACACAGACAAGGTTCTAAATGTAAAAATGTCACTAGTATATTTTAGCCCAATTGGGAGGAATTATTATTTGTTTTCCATGAATGTAAGGTCAATCCTTTTACCAGCTGCATACTTCACAAAGGGAGGAGCGCAGGTATTATGTACAGTGTTTGTGAGGACACAAAGACATGGACAAGCATCGTAAGATCCTCTGGAGGGGATCAAGTGCTTAATCCTGGCTATGTTCCTGAGGTAGAAGAATGAAGATTTGATCACGGCTGACACGTGATGATTAAGGATCAAGTCACAGTCAAGGACAACACTAAGATTCCGCACATGGACAGATTTACAGTAAGCAACTGAGAACCACCAAGCTTAAGGCAAGTGGGTTGACCTAGCTGCAGTTTGTTGTCTTCCGACGGTGAGCATTCACCACGAGCACTTCTGTCGTATCAGAAAGAAGGTGATGAGTGTCTGTGACAGACAAACAAGAGAATTGTGTGAGCGCAAGTGATATATATGTATACAGTGTTCGACAAACCTATACATTTGCACGCCCCGGGCGAGTGGATTTAACATCGTGGCGAGCGCCTATTTGCCCAAGCAGCACACGTTTGGTACTAGGTGGCGAGTAGATTTTTTTGTTCGGCGAGTAGATTTTTTGGTGATTTGTCGACCACTGTATAAATATATATATACAGTGGTTGACAAATCACCAAAAAATCTACTCGCCAAACAAAAAAATCTACTCGCCACCTAGTACCAAACGTGTGCTGCTTGGGCCAATATTTACTCGCCCGGGGGTTAAATCCACTCGCCCGGGGCGAGCAAATGTATAGGTTTGTCGAACACTGTATATATATATATATATATATATATATATATATATATATATATATATATATATATATATATATATAGCAGAAAATAGCCGTGTTAGTCCAGTTGCGATAGTGCAGAATAATGAGTTTTTCAGTATTCGGTGATACCTTTTTTATTGAACTAACAATTTATGTCATAGGACAAGCTTTTGAGAGTTATCTTCTCTTCTTCAGGTCAAGCAATACTGACCTGAAGAAGAGAGGATAACTCTCGAAAGCTTGTACTATGACATAAATTGTTAGTCCAATAAAAAAGGTATCACCGAATACTGAAGAACTCATTATTCTGCACTATATATATATATAAAAGAGAGAGGAGAGAGCGCACGCCCCATAGTATAAAACCGTATATTTAATGAAGGGAAAGGGAGGGAGGGGGAAGAAATAAACTCACAAGGGTACAAGAATTAAAAGCATTTCGTGACAATATCACCACCATCCGGTATCTGTACTTGAATCAAAAGTCCATCAGTCTCTCAGGAATGAAGGGGCAGTGATCCGTCAGGATGTCCAGGGTGCATAGATAATGTTCAGCAAAACGTTCCAGAAATCCCAGAGAATGTCTCCTTGCTGGATGGCCTCTGTGCTGTTTCGCGCTCGAACCGGCCTGTTCCTGCGCATGCGTGATGACGTAGTGTCCGTGCGTATTGCGTAATGATGCTCCCTGACGCGTTTCGTCACACACGGGTGACTTTTTCAAAGGGTAGTAGAGAGGGGGATGTAGGGATATGTATATATACAGTGGTCGAAAAATCACCAAAAAATCTACTCGCCACCTAGTACCACACGTGTGCTGCTTGGGCCAATAGGAGCTCGCCACGATGATAAATCCACTCACCCGGGGCGTGCAAATGTATACGTTTGTCGAACACTGTATATATATATATATATATATATATATATATATATAAATATATATATCTTACTATATATTTCTGAAAGCGTCATATGTTTCTGTGTCTGTATGTGTCTCCCTGTGTCCCTCCCTGTGTCCCTAGCGGCAATCCCATTGGACCTTGGGCCAGGCCAATGAGATTGCTCCCTTGGCCCGCCCGCCCCCGCACACCTCTCATTGGCCTGAGGCTGAGTGACGGGCCAAAGGAGAGACGGAGAGACACACACACACACACCCCCAGCTGACCATCCCCGAGAGCGCTCCCCACGGCTCTCACCACCCATAGGCCACTCCCTCACCCGGTGCTCTCCCTCACCCCCCACCCGCTCACCCCCCGCTCTCCCCCCCCCGCTCACCCCCCGCTCACCCCCCCCCACCCACACACACAGAGCACGCTCTCTGCGGCTCTCCCCTCACACAGGCCGCTCCCCGTCCCAGAGGCCGCTCCTCCGGCTGTCTCCGCCTCTCCCCGCGAAAGGCACAGCACCTCCTCACCGGAGCGTCTCAGCCTCTCCGCTGAGGAGCCCGAGGTGGAGGAGGAGGGCGGCCGGTACCCGTAGGAACAGGAGCGCGGCCGTGTGCAAGGTGAGGAAACGCAGGGGAATGGGTTATTAAACGCGTCCCTGACTCCCCCTGCCCTTTGCCCCCCCCTACCCTCCCTGCCCCCCCTACCCTCCCTGCCCCTTGCCCCCTACCCCCCCTGCCCTTTGCCCCCTGCCCTCCCTCCCCCTGCCCTTTGCCCCCTGCCCTCCCTCCCTGTGCCCTTTCCCCCTGCCCTTTGCCCCCTGCCCCCCCTCCCCCTGCCCTTTGCCCCCTGCCCTCCCCTACCCTTTGCCCCCTGCCCTCCCCTACCCTTTGCCCCCTGCCCTCCCTCCCCCTGGCCTTTGCCTCCTGCCCTTTGTCCCCTGCCACCCTCCACCTGCCCCTCCTCCCCCTGCCCCCCATCCCTTTGCCCCCTGCCCCCCCAGCCCTTTGCCCCCTGCCCTCCCTCCCCCTGCCCCCCCATCCCTTTGCCCCCTGCCCCCCCAGCCCTTTGCCCCCTGCCCTTTGCCCCCTGCCCTCCATCCCCCTGCCCTTTGCCCCCTGCCCTTTGCCCCCTGCCCTTTGCCCCCTGCCCTCACTCCCCCTGCCCTTTGCCCCCTGCCCTTTGCCCCCTGCCCTCACTCCCCCTGCCCTTTGCCCCCTGCCCTCCCTCCCCCTGCCCTTTGCCCCCTGCCCTTTGCCCCCTGCCCTCCCTCCCCCTGCCCTTTGTCCCCTGCCACCCTCCACCTGCCTCCCCAGCCCTTTGCCCCCTGCCCCCCCTGCCCTTTGCCCTTCCCACCCTTCTACGCCCCTTGGCCTCCCCCGCCCCTCCCCCCCCCCCCGCCCTTCCACTCCATGCCCCCTGCCCTTCCACGCCCGGGCAACGCCGGGTATATCAGCTAGTATATATATATATATATACAGTATATATACCAACATCCTGCATTAATTTGGTCATACCTTGACGTTGGTATGCAGGCTTATAACGCTTTGGCAAAATGGTTTAACTAAATAACCAAGTCATTATTATTATTATTGAAGTATTTAAACTTTATACTTATTACCATATATGTTTTATCAATTGGATGTAGCATTGGGCTCCCCTGTCTTTTGTTGTATACATTTGCCACGCTCAGTAGCACTCTTTTTGACATAAATATATATTCATGATGTGGTGGGAGTAGGAGTTTGAGCTAACTGGGAAAGTGTGTGTTAATCAATTTCTGACTGGCAACAGTTGTAATGGAGGTAGGTGGCACCTCCCCACAGAGCTCACCCCTCCTCACCTTTTTAACTTGGGAGGTCTTTTCACTTTGCTCCAAGAACAGGATCTACTATGTTTCTTTCCCCTCATACAGAGGTAAAGGGAAGGGTTCACAGTGTAGTGTAGGACCTGTATTAATTTGGTTATACCTTGACGTTTGGTATGCAGGCTTATAACACTTTGGCCAAAGGGTTTAACGAAATAACCAAGTAATTATTATTATTATTGAAGTATTTAAACTTTATACTTATTACCATATGTTTTGTCAATTGGATGTAGCATTGGGTACCCCTTGGGATTAGGTATAGGCCTGGGGGGAATAAGCAAGGGCCTAGGAGGAGGGAAGGAGGTATGAGTCTGGGGAAAGGGAGGGCCAGAACAGAGGGGGGAGCCCAGAGGAGGGTACAGGACCCTGTGGGCCTACCTGCGCCCGGGGAGGGACTTTCCCCGAAGGCCCAGCTGAAAGGAGGCAGGCCCGCCCAGGAACTGAAGGGAGAGGCAGACCTGCCCAGTTGTTGGCATTGCAGGAAGTTAGGCCCAACTTACTGTCCAGGCCAGCCTAGCCTCACAGAAGACCTTGGCCATCCTGGAATGTTAACACATTTACCTCAGTCGTAGCTGTGCTTTGGTCTAAACAACTGAGACCCTGTAAAATATGTATATATGCATGGATAGTATATATATTATATATATATATATATATATATTATATATATGTAACGGGTATTCCACCCCACCCAATCTCATATGTAGTGTGGGTGAGTAGAACATGTAGTGTTACCGGTGTGGTGCGTATACCTGCAGACTCACAGGAGATCTGAGCCTCCGCTAGTGAGAGCCTGGGGTGAATCCTCTGGAACGTTTCTTCGTTTACAGCGCCTCCACCTATGTAGGATTCTATGGAAATGTAGAATGACCCTACATAGGAACCCAATTAGAAACCACACACACAGTCAGTGATTATAATAACTAAGGGCTTTACTATGAACATAGAGAATATCATAATCAGTTACATAACCTCATAACCTGTGCCCCTCTCACAAGGAGACTCTGACAGTGACGTCTCGCAGGACGTTTCCCCCACACTAGGTGATCCCACCCAGTGTCCAGTGAAACCCCCACACCCAATGTCCCGTACTCCTACGGAGATAGTCAATGGGTGACTGCGCAGTCACTAAAACCTCTAGGCCTGTTGGTGCACATATAATATTGATACCATCCGAGCACTCCGATGCTCGGGCCTGCAACACTCTTCTCAAAGGGTCAGACGTGCGATGCATCCGTCTGATCCTATCCAGGTACTTCTCCCGGAACCCCAACGAGGGTCCCACCGCTTCACGGGAACACAACCGAATCACGGCAACACCAACCGCATCACGGGAACAGCAACCGCTGCTCTTTCCCTATCTATCTAACGGGCAGTAGCGTGACAGGAACCCTAACCTAGGGCCTGTCCCTGATGTACCGCAACCTGAGGTGACTTGGGGGAAACTCCTAGGGCCTGCGGGGTTAATAACCTGCCCCACTCTCCTAGCTACCCAAGTCCCTAATCCTCCCTATAACTAGCTACTCGCTACTCCTAACAGCCTGCAGCAGACACACAGTTCTCACCGTCCGCCTGCAGACATTCACACACGCTGCACACACTGCGCCCAGCACATGCAACGTCAACACACAACACTCATACACAGCAACCTGGAACCCGCAGCAAACACACTGCTCGCACGCTGTGCCTATTTGCCAGTGCGCACAGCACTACCCGCTGTGGCACTGCCAAACCTGCACCTTACACACACTAAGGGCGACCTCCCTATCTAGGGCCGTCCCTTATCAGTTACCCACTAACCTGGTGGGGAGTTGGGGCCTACCTGGAGGGTGAGGGTACCTATCAGGATGCAGGAGCTGCACTCACTCCCTGCATCCTTCCTTCCCCTTCAGCTCCGCTGCTCCAACTCTTTATAACCTCCCTATCTCAGCTCCCACTAATGTAAGTGGCAGGGTCCCTAACCTGAGGGCTGCCCCTGGCAACACTCACCTTACTGGGGAGCTGAGCTATCTCTGACCAAGGGGGTGCTGGCCTAATACAGGGGAGTCCTTCTCTCCTGCACCCTACCTCCTTCCCTTGTCTGCCTCCTTGCTCTGCTTCTTCCTAACTGACACGTAGCTCTCTGCCCGCGAAATGTATCCAATTCCCAGGAGCTCCCTAAGCCCTATTGGCTCCCTGGTGTCACATGGGGCATACAGAGGCTCATGGGATATGTAGTCCCAGCTCAGAACCTTCCCTGGTAGGCTAGGGGTTCGCGGGCTTTCTGTCCCCTGCCCTGCGCGTGCGCAAGCTTTCCTGGGCTCTGGGGCTCTCCCTACACTGTCCTGATCTCTCCCTACACTCGCGCGAGCTATCTGGGGGCCTTTCGCGCTAACGCTACAACTGCGCATGCGCGAGTCAGTGGGTAATGGCGGCGCCCTGCTCTGCGGCCTCCGGGACCTTAGAGACGCGATCGCGGCCTTAGCAACGGCCCGATCGCGTCCCCGGCAACCGGCCGCAGGCAGGAGAAGCCGCGCTGCTCCCTGCTCCAGCCCCCACCCTTGGAAGCAGCCGTCGGGTTTTTCATTACCCGCGATCGAGCTGCGCCAGGGAAGGGGGGTCTCCAGGAGCCACGGGAGCTCCAGGCTATATTTATATATAATCATTGGGTAATTCTGCTTTCCCCCAATTCTCCCCGCTCCTTCCCCCCCATCTCCACTTCAAACAACCACAAACCACTGAACTATTGATCCCTCTGAAAATACTGTGCAAAAGCAGCCACACTACAAAACATTAAACACAAAAAATTAGATTGTTTTTTTCTTGTTATCATTAATAAAATTTATTTATTTTGAGCTCTACCCCCAGTGAGTGCATCTTGTGGGATCCTTTCCTTGTTTCTCAGTACATATCTTTATCCCTGATAGCACCCTCTCCAGTCCTTACTCTCATATCCTAGTGGCTGAGCGGGGTTACTCCATCTCTCCCCCCCCTCCCTTATTACTACACTACAAAACAGCCATGTCATCCCTCAGCCACGCCTTCCTGACTCCACCCCTTGGAGCAGGTGTGGGTGTTGCAGCCCCGCCCCATTCCACACTGGACCTGGTACCACTGATGCATCTGTGGTTGGCAACTTTGATGAGCACCACTTTTAGTTCAGCATCAGCGCTCAGAACCTCTGCATGGCAATGGGCACCATCCAGTACTGACATGAAGACACCCATTGACTTCAAATTACTATTATGATATGACCATTTCCATGGCCCTCCATTAACCTGTTATGGATGGAGCCTCTCCATTTGTGCAATACACGGTGATGCTCGTTTCCCGCTGTGGCCTTAATTACCATTGTTACTATAGCTACAAATGTTTTGCTACATGTTGTTACACTCCTATCATTATGTTATATATCTTCCACTATCTTCCATATCCAGCACAACTGGATGGTGTCCCTGGATGCCGTTTTTAACTTGACACTTTATTTTGGTATTACTGTATCCGTTATGTAATGGCCTAATTAGCATACTGTTGTCACCATTTACACATGTGGGGTAATGTGTAAAAGGGGTTTGCGTCACAGCTGTGTAGGCGATTTGAGAAAAACTCCATTGGGTGCTGAAACCGAATAAATGTAACTTTCATTCACCATGGAGTGTATATGTATGTATATATATATATATATATATATATATATATATATATATATATATATATATACACACACACACACACACACACACACACTTTTACTAATTGTGTGTGTGTGTGTGTGAGTATACTAAAAGTATAAAAGTAGAAGAGAGAAGTGCTTGCCAAATAGCGTAATCCAGTAAAATGTTATGTGGTAATAAAAAACCTCTTACATATATTATTATTTTTCACTAAATAATTTTTCCCTCATAATGCTAAGGGAATTTTATTTCTGGTTTTTGCCAGTTATAATTGCACTGAATCGTAGCTAGCATAAATGCTTCATTCATTTAACATATTTCAGTATGTTTAGACACTAAGAAATATTATGCATTTAGTGTAGGTAGCTGCTAACATTGATTTGACCTTGACATTTTTCGATCAAAATATGCAACTAAATTGCAAGCCAATTTAGGAGCGCAGGGTTTTTTGTTTGTTTTCCATATATTTAATTCACTCTGGAACATCACTTATTTATTTTTTATACAGAAATATAAGAATTATAGGGAGCGTTATGTAGAGCAATAGAAGGAATTACAAGGAGTAATTATATGGAGCAATAGAAGACATTATAGGGTGTGTTTATATGGAGCAGTAGGAGTTATAGGGAGTGGTTGTTTGGAGCATAAGGTTATAGGGAGGGGTTATATGGATCAATTGGACAAGTTATAGGGAGCAGTTACAGTATACGGAGCATTAGGAGGAGTTATACTGTAGGTAGCAGTGATATGCAGGTCTCATACAGCACCGAACTGGATCATTCTGACAATGTGACCTGAAGCCAGCAGGTATCTGTCTCTGCATCAGTATAAATTAAGAAAAACCTCGCTCTAACCGTAATGCAGATAGTGGGTGTACAGACAAAAGTACACCGGGGTACAGAAAAAAAAGAAATCCCTTAGTTGGTGCGCCACAGATATAAAAGAGTAATGAAGAGCTGTGTATAGGAGCAGCAAGGTACTGCTTAGTAGGACCTATGTGACGATCTTGTCCTCACTGTTTGGGTTCGTTAAGTTGGTTAGTTAAAATGTACAACTTTTAATACGTTTGTTAAAACAGGCATACAGGTGATATAAATAATAATACAGATAATACCGTGGTAAGATTAACTGTAAAGTGGTTAATTCTAGGTATGGTAAATAATATACCTGTTTAACCAGTGTAACTGTTACAATGTAACTAGTCTCAGGTCTTCTTTGTAAATTGATACATGCACAAAAATTAAATAAGGAGTGCTAAATGTCTATGTGTCATAGACAGTTGTATTTTTTGAAGTCCTGGTGAACACTACTTTTATATACTATCTGCAGAGGTTGTGTGTGATCCTTATTGAATACAACCCACACAATTTGTGGGGATATCTGCCAAAAGGAGAATGGTGCTTAGTGCAGCAGAGGGTTCTTAGAAATCTCTGATCTGTGTGCCTAGGGTAATAGACATGGATACTGTCACGTTAGAAGTTCAGAGCACAAGTGATAGTGTGCACAGGTGGTATAGTTGGACTCGCTTGCGATCCTGATTGCAGTGTTGACACATGTTTACTGCATACCCCATGCATGCTTGCAGTGGCGTCACACTATGGGTATACGAGCTAGGAAGCCCTGATTGTGTTTACCTACCACACCACTATTAGGATTTTAAGACTTTCTACTCTATATACTAAATTTCACTGTGTAATAATAATTTTTTGATGTAATTAAAGTTTATTATTTTTGGTTTTAATACTGCTGATCTAATTTGATCTATAATGATTGACTATCAGAATACCCATCTGAAGGACTATGAAAGTTCTAACAATTTTTTCATTATGCATTGAGTGCAACATTTGGGGAACTTTGGATCATTTCTGTTCTTCACACTAGGTAAGGGGGGGGGGGGCACAAGTAGTGGGGGAGAGCAGGCAAGAGGGCACAGAGCAAAAAGTTTGCGCACCCGTTAGGTTTATAGTACTGGCTACAGCGATGGCGACCGAGACATTACACGTCGCCATAAAGTTGCACTCTGGTGTGCGATCTCGCTGGCGGCAAGGGGCTATGTGATTGGCTGCTGTCAGTCACGTAGTGCGGCTGTCTCTGTAAATCTCAATCTTTTGACTATAGTGATTTTGGTCGCTGTGACATCACACGTCGCTGTCGAGCCCACTATGGGCAGTCGCTACGTACTACATTGAGTTGCTTTGCGGCTGCACGCCGTCGCTGTAGCCAGGACTATAAGCGCAGCCTTAGAGCATGTGGAGACGTGAGGCTTGCAACCATAGGAGAAGAGCATTGGGGAGGCCTTCATCCAGCAGTGTATCGACAAGGGGTGAAGATGATATATATACACACACAGTAGAGTGTAAGCTCTGTGCTTACATACATATCTCTACATTACAGTGTAAGATCTGTATCTGTTAATGTCAGCGTGCCGCACTGGGTGAGGTTTTGCTAAATGTTTGCTGTAGCGCGCTGCACTTTAACGCAGCTGCACCTCTAGCCGAGCAAAACACGGCCTCACTGATTTTAGTCCTTTCATGTTGACACCGCTCATACAGCCTCAGATTTTAAAAACAAAAATAGTGTTGTAAAGAAGCCAGCAAATGACACTAAAAATAAAATCAGGGCAACAGACCCCAAATCAGTGACAGTTGCCATGGTGATTAGGGTGGCTGTGGTTTGAAGCCTAAAAACTATTTTCTCCACATGAAAGCCTTTAAAATGCACCTCACAAAGCTTTGCAGCAACCAGAATGAGCTAACAACCTCCTACTGATACACTGGATTCAATAAGGAAGAAGAAATGTGGTCGTGACGTCACCCGCCCCTGGGCTCTAGCAGGTGACGGCGCGCCCGCGTGACGTCACTTCCGCCAGGCCCCGGCGCTGGGCTGTGTCAGGATCCCGAGATTCGAGTGACAGGAGATTGCCGGGATGGGGGTGAACAACCAGAGTGAGGAGGACGGGGAGGGCTGCCGGTGAGAGAGGGGGCCGGAGGGAGGGTGCAGTATGGGTGCCTGTGATCAGAGATACCCCTCACCGCGTCTCCATGTAAACACTGGGTTTGTACATGTCATTCTGTCCGCAGTTTATATATATTTATAAACTCATGGACGTGTACTGTATGTGGAGATTATTGCTATATGCTTGTGCACATTTGTATGGCTTAAATATACTCATGTATATAGTCTAAAAAAAATACATGTAAAGTACACACATACATAGTTTGGCATTGCAATCCCTATGAGTATGTGTGATATATATATATATATATATATACATATACATACATACATACATACACACCCCCCACACATGTATCCATGTATAACTAGATGTGTATATAAAATGATATAATACATACAAGTGTGTGTATACATGTTATGAATAAACGTATATTTTTGTGTGTGTGCATATGTGTGTGTGTGTGTGTGTGTGTGTGTAAAAAGAAAGTACACCCTCTGAATTATATGGTTTTACATATCAGGACATAATAACAATCATCTGTTCCTTAGCAGGTCTAAAAATTAGGTAAATACAACCTCAGATGAACAACAACACATGACATTACACCGTGTCATGATTTAACAAAAATAAAGCCAAAATGGAGAAGCCATGTGTGAAAAACTAAGTACACCTTATGATTCAATAGCTTGTAGAACCACCTTCAGCAGCAATAACTTGAAGTAATAGTTTTCAGTATGACTTTATCAGTCTCTCACATCGCTGTGGAGGAATTTTGCCCCACTCTTCTTTACAACGTTGCTTCAGTTCATTGAGGTTTGTGGGTATTTGTTTATACACAGCTCTCTAAAGGTCCAGACACAGCATTTCAATCGGGTTGAGGTCTGGACTTTGACTGGGCCATTGCAACACCTTGATTCTTTTCTTTTTCAGCCATTCTGTTGTAGATTTGCTGGTGTGCTTGGTATTGTCCTTTTGCATGACTCAATGTCTGCCAAGCTTTAGCTGTCGGACAGATGGCCTCACATTTGACTCTAGAATACTTTGGTATACAGTGGAGTTCATGGTAGACTCAATGACTGCAAGGTTCCCAGGTCCTGTGGCTGCAAAACAAGCCCAAATCATCACCCGTTCACCACAGTGCTTGACCGTTGGTATGAGGCGTTTGTGCGGTATGCTGTGTTTTTTGTTTTCGCCAAATGTGGAGCTTTGCATTATGGCCAAACATCTCCACTTTGTTCTCGTATGTCCAAAGGACATTGTTCCAGAAGTCTTGTGGTTTGTTCAGATGCAACTTTGCAAACCTAAGCCATGCTGCCATGTTCTTTTTAGAGAGAAGATGCTTTCTCCTGGCAACTCTTCCAAACAAACCATACTTGTTCAGTCTTTTTCTAATTGGACTGTCATGAACTTTAACATTTAACATGCTAACTGAGGCCTGTAGAGTCTGAGATGTAACTCTTGTTTTTTTTTGCAATTTCTCTGAGCATTGCACGGTCTGACCTTGGGGTGAATTTGCTGGGACGTCCACTCCTGGGAAGATTGGCAACTGTCTTGAATGTTTTCCACTTTTGAATAATCTTTCTCACTGTAGAATGATGGACTTTAAATTGTTTGGAAATGGCCTTATAACCCTTCCCAGATTGATGGGCAGCAACAATTGCTTTTCTAAGATCATTGCTGATGTCTTTCCTCCTTGGCATTGTGTTAACACACACCTGAATGCTCCAGACCAGCAAACTGCTGAAACTTCGGCTTTTATAGAGGTGGTCACACTTGCTGATGATCAATTAATCAAGGGCATTTGATTAGCAGCACTTGTCTGCTACTTAGCATCTTAATTCCTATGGAAGCAGTAAGGGCGTACTTAGTTTCTCACATACAGCTTCTCCATTTTGGCTTTATTTTTGTTAAATAAATCATGACACAGTGTAATGTCATGTGTTATTGTTCATCTGAGGTTGTATTTACCTAATTTTTAGACCTGCTAAGGAACAGATGATTATGTCATGATATGTAAAACCATAGAATTCAAAGAGGGTGTACTTTCTTTTTCACACGTGTGTGGGTGTGTTTTTATATATTATATATATATATAATCACTGTACTGTTGGCCTAGCTTTAATAATCAAAAATGAATAGAGAATATACCGTATAACGAAATAAAATCATTTAGTTAGCCACAGAACGGTATCGTCTATTAATTTTTTTGATTTTATATCCATCTCGGAAAAATGGATTAACATTTCACCCCTACTAGCCAGTCTACAGAAGGGGACTGAAAGGTTGGTCCATTTTTTCCATGTAAGATATAGCTGTTTATAATGCTACACCTATTCTCGATTTTGATGTGTTGTACACTCTCTTGTGCTTTACATAGCTATAAAATATGGAAATTTTTGTTTCTGAAAATGAGCATTTTATCTTTTCATACTACTATATGTTTTATACTACTTGTGACCTCCCTGCTGTGGATTCAGTGTGACTTCTTGCTATATTAGAATATTATACCCACATTTTTCCCTGATCTCTGATGTGTTTTTGTCTGCAGTCATCACCAAACACATTTAATACCTTGTTTGCTGGAAATGAGCTATTGGAATTAGAGCCCATGTGGTTCTGTTGCAAAAAAGACTTGCTTTTTCTTTTGTATGTTCTGCTTTTTCTTTCCTTTATCCGCCCTGTGCCCTGGTCTCTCACTTCACTGTGAAATTGCCCAGGGATTATATGTTTCAGAGGAAAATTGCTGACAAATATTTCTCCTTTTAAAAGTGTGATGGGTATAAATCCCTAAGAGCACTATAAATTGTGGAATTATTACTTAGAAAAGCCATTCTGTAAAGAGCAGAGAATATGCATATTTTAACTACCGGTATTGGTTGTTACACGTGTGTGTGTATTTAGAGGTGATGTTGAAAGCTGAGTGCTTTCAGTTTAATTAACCAATTTTCAGTAGTGCCAGAGTTTTACCCATTGCTTCCAGAAGGCCTTGTTTAATGTCTGCAATCAGAGGTTTATCCAGATGGACTGGAACTGCATTCGTATCCTCTGACAGCTGATAGGTATTGCACAGCTTGTTAAGCTCCCTAATCTTCCCATTTGCACTAATATGACGTGTGCCGGGTGACATTCATCAGGAATGCTGTGTGTTAAAAGAAGAACCCGGTGACAGCTCTGTGGTTATGAGGCGTCTTCCTGCACTTGTCAGGACCTGCGCTAGCTGATAGTGACAAGAATAACTATCTGGTCACGTACAGGAGGGTCCTTATCTCCCTGTTTTCTGTAGTGGTGTCGCACAGTGTAACCTTCACTACAGAGAAACACTTTTCTAGCTCCAGCCTCACTTCCTCATTTTGTTATATCACCTTTACACCCCTAATTATTCTCATCACACTGTGCTGTGACTTCCCGCTGGAGTGAGCAGTTGCAGACAATTATTTGTGAGGGTCAGGACATGTTTTTTCTCAGAGCTGTCGACAGTTTGTGAAAAGCAAAAACTGACCACCGATCAGAATCTGTTGACCCACTTCTTGTGTGAAATGTCTGTCTCTCAGCTCTTCATACAGTTGCAGGTGGCTGTGAGATTTTGAAAACATAATAAAAAGTTACAAAACAAAAAAGGTGTGTGTGTGTACGCGCACATACGCGCGCGCGCGCACACATACATACATACGCACACATACATACGCACGCACGCACACATACATACACACGCACACATACATACGCACACATACACACGCACACATACACACGCACACATACACACGCACACATACACACGCACACATACACACGCACACATACACACGCACACATACACATACATACACACGCACACATACACACGCACACATACACACGCACACATACACACGCACACATACACACGCACACATACATGCACACGCACGCACACATACATACATACATACATACATACGCACGCACACATACATACACACGCACACATACGCACGCACGCACACATACATACGCACGCACGCACGCACACATACATACGCACACACGCACACATACATACGCACACATACATACACACGCACACATACATACACACACACGCACACATACATACACACACATACACACACACGCACACATACACACGCACGCATACATACACACGCACGCACACATACATGCACACACATGCACACATACACACATACATACACACACACACACACATACATACATACATACACATACACACACACACACACACACACACACACACACACACACATACATATACACATACACACATACATATACACATACACACATACATATACACATACACACATACAGGCATACCCCGGTTTAAGGACACTCACTTTAAGTACACTCGCGAGTAAGTACATATCGCCCAATAGGCAAACGGCAACTCACGCATGCGCCTGTCAGCACGTCCTGAACAGCAATACCGGCTCCCTACCTGTACCGAAGCTGTGCGCAAGTGGGGAGACTATAGAACCTGTTACAAATGCGTTATTTACATCGGTTATGCACGTATATGACGATTGCAGTACAGTACATGCATCGATAAGTGGGGAAAAGGTAGTGCTTCACTTTAAGTACATTTTCATTTTACATACATGCTCCGGTCCCATTGCGTACGTTAATGCGGGGTATGCCTGTACACACATACATACATACACACACATACACACACATACACACACACTCTCTGATTACGTTGCTGTGCTAGTGACAAAACACGTTGCGCTACTCCCACATCCGTCCACTGACAACAACACGTTTTTGAAGGCGAACATGGGCTGCTGAAAAGGAACTCCCCGTCAGAACAAGGGTCCGGTTGTTGCCTGGGAACTCCATACCGGAACGAGAATTTGTGTCTAGAGACACCAGCTATATATCCAGGAACTGCTTCCGTTTCTACCCGGGAGCTCCCAGAATCCTCGCACCCTTTCTCCAAACGTGACGGCTGGTAACAATCGACCAATTGTCTCTTGCATGCAATTTTGCACTTTACTCTTGTACGTAATTTTCTACCTACCTGTTTATATTGAATTTCCTAAGAATTTAACACTGGCGCGCCCGCGTCTCTTCTTGAGCTGAGGCTGATCTGACCTGCCACCACCCGCTTATTTCCAGCAATAATTTATAATCATTTTTAATAAGTACATTGATTAGGATGAGAAAAAAATGAGCACATATTTTGGCGCAATCATAAAAAGTTTTGTGGCCTGACATAGTGAAAATATACATCTTCAGGTGTGTGACAATACGATTCTTTGTCCTAATAAATTAGTCCGACACTGGTTTCTTGCAGTTCCAATATATATTTATTCTTGAGCCGTTTACAATAACCTTCAGGCAAATTCAAGCAAGGGCAGGTTAACAATGGAGAACAGTCTTCGGCTATGTATTTCTAATCTGTTCTGACACGTTCTGCTCTCAAACATGATTCATACAGTTTCCTAGCTACTAAATTAACCTATTCATGGACTTTTAAGCATTAATCAGATTAGAAAGCCGAAAGCTGCGTTTAGTAACAAAAAGAATAGAACAAAACAAAGCCTGGGTGTACAGCCCATATTCTTATCTAATCCTTGGATATGAGATGGTATATGTACCAATTTATGTTCTGCTCTGTCTCATAAACAATAGTTTGCCCCAAATTAGCTTTTTTTTCTCACCTCCTCCCAATCAGTTTAACAAACTAACATTACAGAATAGAGTCTGGGTAACCAAATGGATAATAAATAGCAGACAGGATGGATTCCGAATCACTTGAATTCCATTTACACATAGCAGCAAGAAATTAACATGGTTGGACAAAGGAGAGTACTGGACTGAATTCCAAAGCATATCAAAAGACCAAGAGGACTAGCAAAAGTAAGATGGAAGGATGAAAATAGGAAATGTATCGGAGCAACATGGTGAAGTGAGGCTTGTAATCGCAGTACCTGGAAGATCATTGAAGGGGCCTTCCTCCAGCATTGGATCAACCAGGGCTAACGAGAGAAATATCTATGTATTCTGAATGGACTAAACATCTCTCATACAATATTGCCTCTTAAGATGTATCATTGTCTTTTTTTTTTTTTACATTTTTTTTTTTTTAATGTTTTTAGCAAACTGAAGGTGTAAAAACCTGCTAATGGGAAGGGGGGAATCCACCTTTTTCATTTCTATTCTGTTTCTGCCTTTTTACAATTTCCATATTGTGTTGTACAGTGAAATCCTCTGTGGATGCAGATCCTGCCCTGTGATATGCAGGCTGTCTATTCTGATGGTGCAGCATCATATTCCTGTACGTGAGGGTTCCTGACTGCTTGTATTATCCGTCCCTGAGACTCCCTAGAAATGTAGCACCAGATACTGTAGCTGTCAGAACTGCACTCGGCTGTATCCCACGACTCTGTCTGTGGAGGCCTGAAGCATGCACCATGTTAATGTAATCTACATGATCTGATGTGGAAACCTCCAATAAAATGATCCCCTCTTCCATCCTAGTACTTCCCGAGGGAAGATAATGTATTTATTTTTTCAGTGGATCTAGGCGCTGCTAGTTCCCTCTTTTGCTGCCAGTAGCAAACCTCAAGCACTCAGTGAAAGGTGTTTAAAAAGCTGTCAGGGTGGTAACCCTGCTCCTCATCAGTTTGTTCTAAAGTAGTCAAATAATAAAGCAAAGTTTGTCTTTATCACCAGAACCCTCATTATGCTAATGATTGGTGTAGAATGTAGAAAGAAGGTATCTATTAACATTTAAACCGTTAAAGTGCCAGGGGTCTGGCAGCACCAGTGTGCCACCGGCACTCCTAAACTCTGGCACCTGGATGCAGGAAGTGCAGGGGACTCCACTTCTGTTTTGATCGAGCTGGACGCTCCATTGGCGAGGTCAGTCCTAATTAGCCATAAAAATACGTGCATTTGTCCAGGACATACCTGGTACGTCAAAGTGCCCCTGGCGTGCCAGGTGCGTCAATAGGGCACTGTACAGTTTAAGCACATAGCGGGAGCGTTTTTAGGACCTTCTCTATCTTGTGTTCTGATCGGTACCCGCCTGCTGCTGCCCTCGCGTATGTGTGCTGATGTTTCTTTCCGATGTCGCTGGCACCTGTTTGATATCTCATGTTGGGCACATGCTCTGCCAGCCTTGTAAGGCAGCATGGTGCCAAGGTGGCGCTGTGCTTTGTGCCAGGCTGGGTGGTTGTTAATCACACTGTAAATGGTTAGGTGCAACATGGAGCTTTGTTTTAAGTGGGATCATTGCATGGTATAGGGCTACTTTTAAGGTGCTTTATGCGGTGGGGGCGGGGCTGCTTCTGTCTTCTGTTTTACCTCTACAACCTTTCCATCTGCTTGTTAGATGTCTGTGCACAGCATTTAATAATATAATTATAAAAAAAAAAAAAACTACCAGAGGGGCTACTTAGTCCATGCCGTGCACTGCTGGTTCTCCTGGCAGTCAAGGAGTTATTAATATTGTTATTAGGTCCCTCCAAATATATATAATTGTCCAATATCAGTACGAATACGTTGAATTTGCTGTAACATCCGATAAGGAGCACCTGGTTTTCCTAGCTTGTTCCTCCTTTAAAACCTGTAAAAGGAGTGACCTTGTATTCAAAAACCCTTGGTGCTTGCAACCCCCCCCCCCTCCCTTTTCTCTCCCCCCTCCCTTCTCTCTCCCCCCTCCCTTCTCTCTCCCCCCCACCCTTCTCTCTCCCCCCCTCCCTTCTCTCTCCCCCCCTCCCTTCTCTCTCCCCCCCTCCCTTCTCTCTCCCCCCCTCCCTTCTCTCTCCCCCCCTCCCTTCTCTCTCCCCCCCCTCCCTTCTCTCTCCCCCCCATCCCTTCTCTCTCCCCCCTCCCTTCTCTCTCCCCCCCTCCCTTCTCTCCCCCTCCCTTCTCTCTCCCCCCTCCCTTCTCTCTCTCCCCCTCCTTTCTCTCCCTCCCTTCTCTCCCCCCATCCCTTCTCTCTCCCCCCCTCCCTTCTCTTCTCTCTCCTCCCCCTCCTCCCTTCTCTCTCCTCCCCCTCCTCCCTTCTCTCTCTCCTCCCCCTCCTCCCTTCTCTCTCTCCTCCCCCTCCTCCCTTCTCTCTCTCCCCCCTCCCTTCTCTCCCCCCCTCCCTTCTCTCCCCCCCTCCCTTCTCCCCCCCCCCTCCCTTCTCTTCCCCCCCTCCCTTCTCTTCCCCCCCTCCCTTCTCTCCCCCCCTCCCTTATCTCCCCTTCTGGTATATGTACTGCATATTAATTCAATTTGCACTGGAAATAAGACAAAAATCTCTGCTTTTCTGTCATTACCAAGATTGTTTAAAAAGATTAAAAAAAAGAAAAGAAAAAACAGCAGCAAGCCTTGTACCACATGGCATGTGTATGTTATAATTTGGACATATGATGAAAGATGGTCCTTTAACTCATTTGGTGCCAAATATGCCAGAAACAGCAAGAACCGGTTCTACCAGAAGGTTTAGTTTGCAGTAGGATCTTGCCTGAGAGCTCTGACATTTCCAGAGATAACGAACAAATATGGCATCATTTCCATGTGATGTTACACAAGAATGGAACTTGCAAAATGTATCCTCCTTTCCAAACGCCTAGGCAGTGACGAGTCCTTTTTCGTAGTCTCTTGTGAACGCCACTTCCTCGCTGCACTCTTTCCAATACACACTTCTACTGGAAAGGATCGCCTCTTCTGTGTCCAGCACTAAAAATCAGCCATTTTTCCCTTTCAAAATGTTTGGTATGTTCAGGAACTACAACTCATTTTGCTGAATCTTTTTTGCAGAAGGGGTGAGGGGTACGATGAGCATGGTTGCTCCAACCATTGAACTAGACACACATTATTTATAGAGTTTTGTGAATCAAATGTTATGCAAGTTCTTTAATTCATAGAAACCAGAACGTGGCTGCAAATCGGCAACAATATCCCCACCTGATAGTCAGATCACAGGCCCCGAAGCAATACGCAGCGCAGGTGCCTTATCGTTGCTCGGGAAGGTAACAGACCTGAAATCTTCCCAAGTGAAGTAGAGATCGTGGTTAATGTGTCTCATTGGAGGCGTCATATAAAGCTTGGGAAAGACACCGGGCTATCGTGAATATAAAAGCAAGCCCAGGATCACATAAGGTCTGAGGTTTTACAGCATGGACAGACTAGGTGTGGGCCAAGTGCTTGTCATTCAAATTCGATGTTTCTGAGTCTCCTCTTTTGCTTCCCCACAGCTTGATTGAGGACTGTCTCCCCCCTCTGCCCAGCCCCCCCTCCAAGAAGACCTCCCCAGCCAAGCGCAAGAAATACTACATCAACCGAGCCATACGCAACTCCGAGCTGACCCCCAGGGCCAAGGGGCGCAAGAGCCTGCACCGGCTGGAAAACAGTGAGACGTCCCTCACCAGGAAGGGCAGTGACGGCAAACAGGGGGGCCAGGGGGGTCTGAAAATAATTAGGCGACCTCCTGAGCACCCCTAGCTGGGGATCATTATCCCACTAACTGCAAGGCTACCTGTGTTTGAATGTTAACATAGAACATAATGACCTGAATATTCCCAAATGGCTACAGGTCATGGCAGAGGTGATTATACATAGAGCCCTGTGGTCACCTGGTAATTTAACGGCCCATTACTGCCATTTGTCCCTCTATCAGACGTCTATGAGGAGTAGTTAGCAGTGTTTGATTATGGGAGTTTGTGTAGATGCTGAGTAACACTATAGGCTGCAGCATATTTCTTTTCAAGCAATGGATAAAATGCTCCAGTCTATTAAGAGAAAAATCTGAGTTGCATCTTCCCCAGTCAATTTATAAAATGACACTTCCATGCTGTCCTTGGGGATTATTTCATTTATTTTTAATGTTGCAGCTCTCCCGAGTTCTCCGCATGTAAATACATAGTCCCGTGGCTGCCGTTTTTCAGTCATAGACGTAATAGGGCTGAGGCTCGGGCGATGAAATATTTACTCCTTTCGTATGAGCCGAATGTTGCAAGTTGGTAATATTGCTTCCGTTTGCTGTATTCTGCTCTTACCACAGATACAGTATATGGAGGGACGAGGGAGCTGCTGCTTTGAAAGATGTGTGTGTTGCACTGTAATTGCACCTCCTATGCCAATCTTTGCCCTGTAATAAAAGAGTTCAGTACTTGTAATCAGCATCCATCATTAAAGGTCTCCAAGCGATCACTTTTAATGAGACAGCTGATTAAAAGGAAGACTCATTACTTACCAGAAACCTGCGGTGTCCCAACCTCCTGAAAAGGCTTCATCCAGCCCTGCTGCTAATGTAACAGTTGGTGTACACCAGGCAATCCTACTCTCTCCATCAGAGATATATGAAGGGGGAAGAAAGAGGGAGTGCATAGAGGCTGGCTGCTGCTCCCCTCACTTTGAGAAACAGGGTACCCCCACACTCTTGTGAGGGTCATAACTCAACCTCACCTGTCCAGTTCTTGGCTGCTGTAACAGGCGTGTGTAACTTTAACCTTTCAGTGCCAAAATGCCCCATGGGATTAGCATGCAAGGAAGGAGAAAAATATCTCCAGTCAGCATCAGAGGAGAGTATTGTAGCAGTGGCACTGTGCTTGAATGCAGGGAGCGTATAATCCCGAATCCAAGGAGGTTATGGTCCTTTTTTAATCTTGGGGTTGGCAATAGGTCCGGTCCCGTTTGTTTTTTCACCGTGCCAAATTTACCTTCTTGCTGATTGGTCCTTCGTGTTATTTTTTTCAATGTATTTTTAGCAGCGTAGAAATTGCTGTTTCCTGTGCTTTCTGCCAAATAATTTTTCATTTTGAAAAACAAAAACAGCAAAATTAACTAGCGCCATGTTCAATTATCCCAGAAACCTTAACCCTTTTGCTGCCAGAGGGACTGCCGTGCAGTGCAAGCCCACCCAGCAGCGGAAGCGTCACCTCCCGTAAGCGGCTGGGCCCAGGTCACTGCTCTGACCCTGCTCTTTGCTGTCCCTCCAGCTCGCTACCTGATGACTCTGCTGGAGAGAGAGGAGTGCGTCTCGGAGGAGGGTGAGCCCCGAACCTGCGCGTCTCCCAGCATTTTCACAGAGGCCTGTAACAACGAGACCTACATGAAGGTACGAGGGGGGGGGGTGAGGTCAGAGGGGCTTAGACTGTGTTGGGACTAGAGCTCCAGTTCATCCCTCCAATGAAAAAGTATTACTTCCTGGTTTTTAAGGGGGATTTAAATTACCGTGTAGTAGGAAGCCTTGACTGATGTTGAAGCAGCTTCATATTGGCCAGAGATTTGGTAGACATGGTTTCCCTTGGAGGGAAGATTAAAATCTGGTAACGTCACCGGTAAGTATCTACAGAACCCAGTGGTGCCCGGAGCTGAAAACAGCAGGGTTCCCGGCTCAGCTTCGACCATCTACCCCTCATTTCTACAGAGATCTGTGCCCTATTAACCTACCAGCTTTTGATTCCACTTTGTGCCCTCCCTCTCCTTTCTCTGCTTGAGACTGACAACCTGACCAGGACAAAAATTCAGCCCTACTCTACTCTCTTGATCTACATGCCCCTTGTTCTCTGTATTGTATTGTATGTCTTTATTTATATAGCGCCATTAATGTACATAGCGCTTCACAGTAGCAATACATGTGGTAATCAAATAAATAACAGATAATATAAATAACAGATCATGGGAATAAGTGCTTTAGACATAAAAGTAACATTAAGGAAGAGGAGTCCCTGCTCCGAGGAGATTACAGTCTAATTGGTAGGTAGGTAGAACGTACAGAGACAGTAGGAGGGAGTTCTGGTAAGTGCGTCTGCAGGGGGCCAAGCTTTATGTATCATGTGTTCAGAATATCCACAGTGCTATTCATATGCTTCTTTAAGCAAGTGTGTCTTAAGGTGGGTCTTAAAGGTGGATAGAGAGGGTGCTAGTCGGGTACTGAGGGGAAGGGCATTCCAGAGGTGTGGGCCAGTCAGTGAAAAAGGTTTAAGGCGGGAGAGGGCTTTAGATACAAAGGGGGTAGAGAGAAGACATCCTTGAGAAGAACGCAAGAGTCTGGATGGTGCATAACGAGAAATTAGGGCTGAGATGTAAGGAGGGGCAGAAGAGTGTAAAGCTTTAAAAGTGAGGAGAAGAATGGAGTGCGAGATGCGGGATTTGATCGGAAGCCAGGAGAGGGATTTCATGAGGGGAGATGCTGAGACAGATCTAGGAAAGAGTAGAGTGATTCTGGCAGCAGCATTTAGGATAGATTGTAGGGGAGACAGGTGAGAGGCAGGAAGGCCGGACAGCAGGAGGTTACAGTAATCAAGACGGGTAATCTCTCTGCTGTTCTCGCCATTCTAACCCCAGACCTTATCTAAATTCCCACACGTGCATGCTGCGTTCCTGCACTCACTCCTCTGAACGCCTCTGGAGGAAATCTCACGCTCTCACAGATTTCCTTCACTACAAAGTTATCCTATCCTGTTTCAACTCTGCCTGCTCCCAGGCTAAACAAACCTACTTTTCTTCACTAATCAACACGCTCAAGTCTATCCCACGCTGACTTTGTCTTTGACTGTCTACTCTACTCAGACCACCGTCTGTGACCTGTTTTTCTTTCTCCATTCACCTTAGGACTTTGACTATTTCAAGACAAAGGTGGATGCCATACATGAAGACAACACCTCTGCATCCTTCTCCCATCCTACACCTCTTCCCAACTCTCCTCCTACCTTCCTCAACTCTCTTTCAGCTGTCACAGAGGAGGATGTGTCGATACTGATCTCCTCTTCTCCCTCTACCACTTGCCCCATTCCCTTCCACCTTCTCAAACATTTTGCTCCTACTCTAATCCCTATGCTCAGACATTTCCAACTCTGCCCTCTACTCTGGTACTGTTCCCTCCTCCAAAAATGCAACAGTTATACCATTACTCAAACAGCCAGCTTGACCCTTCCTGTTTCTCAAACTATTGTCCTGTCTCTCCTGCCTTTTGTATTCTCTTGTTTGCTCCATTTTTTCACCTCCTATTCTCCCCTACATCCTCTACAATCTGGTTTCCGCACTGCTCACTCAACACAAACAGCCCTCACTAAAATAACTAATGACCTCCATTCTGCCAAAGACAGAGGCACTACACTCTGCTCCTATTACTCAACCTCTCTGCAGCCTTTGATACTGTGGACCACTCTTCTCCTTCACATTCTCCATACTCTTGGTATCCGTAACAAAGCTCTATCCTGGATTTCCTTTTGCCTTTCCATTGCACTTTCAGTGTCGCTTCTGTTGACACCTAATCCTCCTCTGTCGATCTCTGTGGGCGTACCCCAGGCGTCTGTCCTGGGACCTCTTCTCTCATTACACTCTAGGTCAGGGGTGCACAATCTTTTTCCCCTGCGCCCCCCTGCCTGCTCGCGCCTCCCCTCTTACCTTGTCTCCGGCATTAAATGACGCCACAGGGGTCATGTGATGTCGCATTGCCATGGCGACGTGCCGTCGGAGACCAGGTAAGGGAAGTTACAGAGGCCTTGCGCTGTCCCCTGGCATTTAATTTAAATGCTTTGGGGAAGAGCGCGGGGCCTCTGTGACTCCCCCCACCCCCCAGAAAATCTTGTGATCCCCCAGTTTGCGCACCCCTGTTCTAGGTGACCTAATCACATCTCTTGGGTTCAAATATCACCTCTATGCTGATGACACACAAATTTACCGTTCAACCCCTCACCTTACACCTCCTGTACAGACAAAAGTCTCTGAATGTCTCTCTGCGATATCATTCAGGATGGCCCTCAGCCGACTCAAATGTAACATGCCAAAAACAGAGTTCCTCATAATTCTTCCCAAACCTGGCCCTACTGCCCCCTTCTGCATTACTGTTGGCAGCACTGTCATACACCCAGTATCACAAGCACGCTGCCTAGGGGTCACACTCTACTTCTCTCACACGCAAAATGTATCTAAAACCTGTCGCTTTTTTTCCTCAGCAACATTGCAAAGATACGACCTTTCCTTTTTTTGCTCTGCTGCTAAAACTCGTAATGCAAGCCCTCATTCTCTCCCGTCTCGACTATTGTAACATTCTGCTGTCTGGCCCTCCTGCCTCTCGCCAGTCTCCCCTTCAATCTAGGCAGGAGAAGGAATCCGGCGCCACAGCCAGTGACTGAGTCGGAGGCACTTCCGGTTTGAATGAGAAATCTTTATTCAACGCACAATAGAACTCAGGCTACACCACAGTCTCCCCCTCAACGCGTTTCACGCTCAAATCAGCGCTTCGTCTTCGTATCCTAAACGCTGCTGCTAGAATCACTTTATCTCCTAAATCTGTCTCAGCGTCTCCCCTGCTGAAATCCCTCTCCTGGCTTCCTATCAAATCCCGTATCACACACACTTATCTTCCTCTCTTTTAAGGCTTTACACTCTTCTGTCCCTCCTTACATCTCAGCCCTAATGTCTGTCTATACACAATCCCAACCCTTGTGTTCTGCTCAAGGATGCGTTCTCTCTACCCTTTTTGTGTCTAAAGCCCTCTCCCGCCTTAAACCTTTCTCACTGACTGCCCCACAACTCTGGTTCTCAGCACAGGCAAAGTCTTGATAAAGGTCCGTGCCAGCATCAAAACGGCCATCCTTCATCTTCATAAACACTTTCATTTTGGATTAGGACCTGTGAGTGCATGAATCCTCTTCTTATTTGACATGTATGTATGTTGTGTGTGTTTAATATAACCTCATGCACAGATTGGTTCTACTACTAGAAATTCAGCACCTGGTGATACTTTAGGTAAATGGTACCTGCATTGTAGGAGACTTGTACTGTATTTGTGGCTAATGGATGCTTTAAGAATAATCTGAGCTCCCCATACTTGCAATCTCCTGCTCTTCCTCCCTCTGTTCCTGATCGAGGCCGAGTGTTTCTGCAAATCATTTGCTCTGGAACACAGAACCGTTTGTCTGAATCGATTCTCAACCGAAGCGTGCTGCAATATAAAGTATTGCTGAGTGACTACTGCTTTCTAACCATCTCAGATATAGTTCTTCTACAAAAAGTAATGATTGGAGCTCTCCTGTAATTACAGCTGCTCATTCTAACTTATCGGTTCATTTGAATCTACCTGTGCCTCAATTCTAGATGCGTATTGCTGCCCCAGATTGTTTCACTGCAGAGATGGCTGCATGATTGTGCACACCTGCTCTAGAACCTGAGACCATCTGAGCAGTGTGATATCTTCGTGGGGTGCGGCGTTTATAGAGGTCCTGCACTCTTCCCCACAACATTTAAATAAAATGTCTGGGGAGCAAGCGAAGCCCCTGTCTGTTACCTTCTCTCCGGCAGCTTGCCGGAGGAAAGGTAAGAGGGGCAGGGGGGAAGAGCAGGCAGGGGGTGCAAACAAAAAAGTTTCCACACCCCTGTTCTAGAGCATTCGGAGTTGAAAGGCTGTATGTAAACACAAGCTGCCGCTCTTATTATTTACCGGCAGATATGGAACGATTTCATGAACCGCTCTGGAGAGGAGCAGGAGAAGATGCTTCTGTACCTGGAGCAGGAGGTGAGGAGGCCCAGAGAGAAGACAAACAAGAGCACAGACGACAGCGAAGGTCAGAGACCTTCAGGGCACAGGAGGAGCATCCCCAGCCTCAGGGGTCACACACCACTTTTGACCACTGTCACACTGCATGATCTCTAAATGTCCCTTTGTCTTAATATTTCTAGGTAACTACCTTTTTTCATGTTCATGTGTTTTTTCTTTGTGCTATCTGTTCTGCCTTTTCTCTGCTCTCTTTAATCCATATATCAGGGCTCTTCAACCAATTCTCCAAAGGGTCCAGAGCAGAAAACATTTAGGAGTAGGGGGGCCTATTGCAATTTAATTTACAATACAGAGTCTCCCGCTGGCCTCCCTCCCTCGCGGCCGCCAGTCTCCCGCTGGCCCGCCCTCCCTCGCGGCTGCCAGTTTGACGCTCACTCTCCTTCTCTCAGAGCACCCTGCATACAAAGCTGAGGAGTGTTACCAGCGAATCAACCGCAGCCTGCGCAGCACCCTTCGAAGACGCCAGATCCCCATGGTAAGCTGTGGCCCCTTTGCAGGTGATCCCTTTTATATTCACCTGAGACAGTACCATTATATATCTGCTTCTGATTCACATTCCCTGCATCCTCCGAGCTGAGCATCTGCACAGGGCAATGTAGAGTACATTCATACATACACTCTGCCCTGGATTGCTCTGAGGAGATTAACACGCAGTGTGTAATAATTCCTCGTAATTCAACGTTTTAAAAAAACAGAGCACAATCTGTTTTTATGACTCCCCTTCTCTGTTAGTTTCCCAACAGGTCGCTAGCTCTTCATGGCAGAGAGATTCCTTGGGCCTCATGTTCCGGGCTCATTTGCATGTATTGTATTATAGATTCCCTGTTTTCTACGGACCTGTTCTGTAAAGGGTGACACGCACACGGGCCATCTCTGGCAGCTGTTTTGGGGGACAAAATATATATACACACACTTTCTCTCACTCACACACGCATTCACACACACACACACACACGCGCGCATTCTCACACACACATTCTCACCCACACAAACATTCTCACCCGCGCGCGCGTACACACATTCTCACCCACGCGCGTGTACATACACATTCTCACCCACGCGCGCGCACGCACACATTCTCACCCACGCGCGCGCACGCACACATTCTCACCCACGCGCGCGCACGCACACATTCTCACCCACGCGCGCGCACGCACACATTCTCACCCACGCGCGCGCACGCACACATTCTCACGCGCGCGCGTACGCACACATTCTCACCCACGCGCGCGCACGCACACATTCTCGCGCGCGCGTACGCACACATTCTCGCGCGCGCGTACGCACACATTCTCACCCGCGCGCGCACATTCTCACCCGCGCGCGCACATTCTCACCCACCCGCGCACATTCTCACCCACCCGCGCGCGCGCGCGCGCACACATGATAAATGAAAACGCCAAAAAGAGAAAAAGGCCCTGGAACAAGCACTTTATTGAACACACAAAAAAATAAATAAAAAAATGGCAGTTTAAGAACAACTGAACCTCTGAGACCCCTCAAATAATCTACCTGCATGAAGACAGATCAGGAAATCCGAAAAGGATATAATAATGCAAAACACCAGGAACTAAATGATGAGCATACATATGCTAAAGCAGTGGAATACATCGAACTCTGTCATACCAGAGGAACAATAATATCCCCTGGGATGTACTGACCGGCCCGTCTGTATGAGAAATCTGACGAGATATATAATTGGTGGAGCAGAGCAGCTCATGCCCCGAAAGAGTCTATAAGTAGGCATAGAATTACTCAACAATGTCCCTAAACCAGCTGGAAAAAAATCACTGAGCTGAAGAGTAGCAACTAAGAGTCCTGAAGTAACAGAGTCCAGTAAGTGTAGCAGCTATGCAGCGGTAGATACTAGATGTCACTCGGTGAAGCACTGCTAAACGTAACAGAAAGCATTGGTTCCGATACAAAGTAAGTCCTGACGTAGTCGGCAAAAAGAATTATGTTAATACTCATCAGTGAATATGCATCCGCTGTGGACAATACAACAGCCGAACTGCACATAAATGGAATCACAGGAGATTTCCTAGCGGACACAGTCATGCAGCAAGTCCCGTCAGCGCGTAGGCAATATCCTCCTGTGTCTGCGGCATAAGAGTCGGCAAAAGCTGGGCATCCGATGAGGGAGAGCGTGGGGGCGAGGTCCCGGTAGCATACTGACGGTCCTTTCGCCTTGAGGCTTCTTCTACACACATACACACACACGTGTGTGTATGCATGCATATGTATTTGTGTATCTATCGCCTTAAGAAATTCGATTTGAAATGTATTTATACCATCCATCAAATCACATGGAAGAAAATGGGCGGAGTTTCGGACCACAATTGTCCTTTGTCACGCTCCGCAAGTTTTCTATGCTTTTTGTGCACTTTCACAAGTTGATATTTTTTTTTAGAACAAAGGCATGTGTCAAATATAAGTTACGAGGAAGACCTAAGACCCGAAGAGGTAACCGGAAGAGTGCTGATGGAGAGAAACTCAAGGCTACTACCCGCAATGAGTGGGGAGGAGACGGGTACCCACAATGATCAATCGCAATGAAAAAAATGAATTTTGAACCTTAGACACCCTATTAAACTAAGTCGAAAGTCAAACAAACCTGTAAATGGAAAATAACCTGTTATGACGAAAGAAATGTTGACCATTTATGATCTTAACAAATGTTGACAAATATATGTAATGCAAGGCTTTCAGTAAAAATCCTACACAAAAAACAACTAAATTCCATGCTGAACCAAGGCTTGGATGGTAATAAAGAAGTGGAACCTCCTGCAAGCACCTCTGGACGCGGAGGAAACAACATCACAGCAGAACCCTGAAGATAGCAACTCAAGGCGCACAGTTTTATGGATTTTTATGTGACGAGGAGACTAAGGTGCGAGACGAGCACATTGTGGGTCACCATCAACCTCGAGATAGGAGGGCACTCACATTAGCCCATGTGAGTGATTATTATTTATTATATATTTATACCCCTCACCACCCTTATTCACGTCATTGTGAATACTCCTGCATGTGAGACGGATACATGCTGTTTCCATCTCATCTTTTGTCTGAGGGCACCCTGGCATTGACATGAAGGCGCTCAATCAGGAACAGGAGTTGATGCCATTCCACAACAGTTTTATTCTGCAACAGATGTGATTGTCACTCACGGCCGTGCGAGTGTTGATTATCATTTTGCTATACATTAAGTTCATATGTCTCCACCCCAGATTTCATGATCAATTCATTTAGAGAAAGTCAAACGTACAATTAATTGTTCATCATTCTCTTTTTGTTTTATGTGCGCTCGCTGTTGACTTGTTTGGATGGTAATAACCAAACAGTAACTCTTATTCATGAGCGTCATAAGCCCCACCATAGCAATCTTCTACCGCATCCCCAAAATACATAAAAATCCAATTTAACCACAAGGCAAATCCATTGTCGTGAACGGTAGCCTGATAGAGAAGGCTAGTATCTACATTGACAACGTATTTAGGAATTGTGACCCCCTTCCCTCATACGTCAGAGATACTAAGGACGTTCTCAAACGCCTGGATGGTATTACCATTGATTCAATCATACTATTGGTCAGTTTCGATGTTGAGTCCATTTATACCAGTATTCCGCACAATATTGATATTCTGGTGGTCAACAACTTCCTGTGTAACTAGAAGCCTACCATATAGAAAGCATAATAAGTTTGTATATGATCTCAGTTTCGTATTGAAACACAACTACAGGCATACCCCGGTTTAAGGACACTCACTCGCAAGTAAGGACATATCTACCTAATAGGCAAACGGCAGCTCGCGCATGCGCCTGTCAGCACGTCCTGAACAACAATTCCGGCTCCCTACCTGTACGAAGCTGTGCGCAAGTGGGGTGACTATAGAGCCTGTTACACATGCGTTATTTACATCAGTTATGCACGTATATGACGATTGCAGTACAGTACATGCATCGATAAGTGGGAAAAGGTAGTGCTTCACTTTAACTACATTTTCGCTTTACATACATGCTCCGGTCCCATTGCGTACGTTAATGCGGGGTATGCATGTACTTTCTTTTTAACAACAAATATCAGATTCGGGTAACGGCTATGGGCACCACCTGCGCCCTCACCTATGCCAATCTCTATCTAGGATGGTGGGAGGCTGTTGATGTCTTCTCTGAAGCCATGTTGACCTATACGCAGCATGTAGACGTGAATTCGCTACATAAATGATATCCTGTTTCTGTGGAAGGGCAGTTGAAGCGAACTTGCCGCCTTTACAGAAATTCTTAACTCCAGTAACCATGAGCTCACGTTAACCATTGAAAGCAGTGACACATCTATTAATTTTCTGGACCTGACCATTTCCAAATTACCAGATGGATATCTAAAAACGGCTACCTACCGCCACAAACGGCTACCTCAGGGCAGATGGCCAACACCCTTTACCCCTTATTCAGGGAGTACCAATGGGAAAATTCCGGTGTATACTGAGGAACTGTACTGACTTCACAGATTTCAAGACACAATCGCGAGTTATGAAGGCTAATTTCCAGGACAGAGGCTATTTATTCCGCCACTCGGGTTAAGAAAGCATATAACGGAGCATTAAACACACCTCACTGATATTTATGCGAAACAGATCAGGTGTGTGGCCCCTTTAAACAGACACTGAAGACATCAAGGGTATCAAGAGGAAACACTTGCACGTTCTCCATATTGATGATGGCCTGAAAAACATACTCCACAAAGATTCAAGCATTACATGGCGGAGGTCGAGGAACCTTACAGACCTTTTTTGCTTCACAGTCAATTTTCTACAAGGAAATCCACTGAGACCTGGCTACAGAAGCAGACCAAAGGGTGCTTCAACTGTCTCAGATGGAGGGCAGGTGAATTTGTTACCCCCATTAAAAACTTAAAGAACTGGAACAATACTACAAGCCTGAGGGAGTAATCTATTTAATGACATGTAAATGTGGCCTCAAATACCTGGGGAAAACACAAAGAAAACTGAGCAGGATCCCAGAACATGTAGGATCTATACGGAATGAACTTGACCCTGTGATATCCCGACATATTAGGACACACCATGGTGGCAACACTTGCTACCTAACCTTCTAGGGTATTGATCACATCCCACAAAATGCTAGGATGGGCAACTGGGGAAAAACACTCCTCCAAAGAGAGTCCAAGTGGATTTATCTACTCCACACGTTGACCACTAATGATCTGAACAAGGGTTTTCTTTATCCCCCCTTTTTATGAATACCCTTGTCCCAACCTACCTGAGTTTGTGCTCTAATTTTGTGTTTCTATGTTCTGTCGGTTTATATATGACATTTATCTAACCAACAGCTATATCGACTCCCTGTTTGTAATTTATGTCTAAGCTCATCACCTACATGAAAATAAGATAAACAGGAAATTTCTTCAAAATTAATCATCTTTTATGGATTTCATGCTTAACGATCCGTCAAGAGACCCTTTCTGCTTAAATAGATGGGTACATACAGCAGAAGAGATTGAATGCCTCCTATACAATCTATATAAACGAGATTGCACACATCTGGTCTAATAAAATGAAAATGTAAGACATCCAGGTAGTACCTAGGATTTTCGTCTACAAATAATAGTTCTTGTTTGTCACACTGCAGTTACAACATTTAATTTCTAGGCAAGTAACCCACTACTGGGATTGAATATACTGCAGGAGCCTTGCCTCGCACACGTCTGTGCTGCTCTTGTTTCTGTCCTATAAAGTAGATTATTAGGCAAACCAGATGATTGTCCTCTTCAGAGACTAAAGCTTGCTCTGTGTGTCCTGCTCCTCCTTTCTCCCTGGCTGCCACTAATTTGTTTTTCAAACACTCATCTTCTCTCCTAATTTGCTGGGTCAAGTTGGTCTTGTAAGCCTTTCTACTTCCAGGAAGCAGATACCTCCTCTTCCTCCACCCCCCCCTCCTCCCTCCCCAAATTCTGTGTACGACTGATAAACACAGCTCTCGTCATGCCCGCTTAGGGAGTCACTGCTTAACTGCTGGCAGTTGTTTGTGTTGTTTTCTTTATCATCCGCTGGTGAGAGGGCATTCGGTGCATTGCAGAAGGGGGTTTCATGGCTTTAACCTCTTCACTGCCATATGGAGCTGCAAATGCACTGAAACCAAAAGTCTGACACGCAGAGAAATAATAATAAGCATGTTCTTGTATAACGCTGCTAGTTTTACGTAGCGCTTTACAGAGACATTTTGCAGGCACATGTCCCTGCCCATGGAGCTTGCAATCTATTTTTTGGTGCCTGAGGCACAGGTAGATAAAATGACTTGCCTATGGTTACAAGGAACCGACACTGGGAATTGAACCAGGCTCCCCTGCTTCAAACTCGGTGCCAGCCAGTGTCTTTACTCACTGAGCCACTAGATGTGGTCTTTCTTCTCTGTCAGTCCCGAGTCTGTGTACACCGCCATGATGGAACAGGTAACAGAAACTCCCTTAGGCCTCGTCACCAGGACCGGTATGGTTTTAAAAACAACGTACCCCCTTTTAATTCCAAATGCACTACCCTACCACCCCTGACACTGCCCTGTAGCGCATCAGTGAGACATGCTATCATCTCTACGAGAGATCCAGACTTCAGAACCAATGTAGCAACATAATAAAGGACATAATGCTTATAGTTTCAGAGCTGTCTATATCTCAGCACAAGGATAAATGAGCTGCTGACAGTTGGGGTGGCCAACTCAGTCCTCAAGGGCCACCAACAGGTCAGGTTTTCAGAATATCCCTGCTTCAGTACAGGTGGCTGCCTTCGATTGAGCCACCTGTGCTGATGCTGACAGAGCCTGAAAACTTGACCTGTTGGTGGCCCTTGAGGGCTGGAGTTTGCCAGCCCTGGTGTAACAGATGCCTGTGTGGCTGTGAGAGCCTTGCCTGTATGTATATGCACAGGAGCAATATATTGTTGGCAACTCATGCAGCTAAGAGCTTTATGGCAGTGATGGTGTTAAACAGCACAAGGCTCCTCTGAGTTTTTGGTTGTCTCTTGCAGGGCACCCTGGAGTGCTTGGAAGAGGAGATGCTGTCTTTCTTCTCTGTCAGTCCCGAGTCTGTGTACACCGCCATGATGGAAAACAGGTAACAGAAACCCCCTTAGGCCTGGTCACCAGGACCGGTATGATTTTAAAAACAACGTACCCCCTTTTAATTCCAAATGCACTGCCCTACCACCCCTGACACTGCCCTGTAGCGCATCAGTGAGACACGCTATCATTATCTCTACGAGAGATCCAGACTTCAGAACCAAGTCACACACAATCTTGGATTAGTATAGTTGGTGTCACCATGGGAATGAATGGTCTATATAATGTATCATGATGCATAAAAGCAAGGGTGCTCAACCCTAGTCCTCAAGACTTCCCTCCACCAAACAGGTGAGGTTTTAAGGGTATCCAGCTTCAGCACAGATGGCTCAATCAGAGGCTTGGTCTTTGACTGAGCCATCTGTGCTGAAGCTGGGATAGCCTTGAAACCTGACCTGTTGGGGTGGCGGGGCCTTGAGGACTGGAGTTGAGCACCCCTGCATAAGAGAATGATAGCATGATGTATAGAATATGAATCACGGGCACCCTTGTACATCCCCTATGATGTACACAAAAGAAAAACAAAGCGTAAGCAACTTCAAAATAGACCATGAATGTGATACTACAGATATGGGAGTAATCTCAATATAGTGAAACCAGTATTCAAACAAGTGCATAAATATGTACTGTATACAAAATATGAGACTAGAACACAACCCGTATACCATGAGGCCCCTTCAAAAAACCTTCCACTGGGACTTACAAGTAAAAATCTTGATCCAAAATGAAGGGCAGCTCCCTGAAAACATACATAGGGGGAAATAAAAAAAGAAAATAGTGCAACACGTCTGAAATCCAATCAATGCCCCAGTATTACGGTAATATATACACTCGCAAGATGTAGATCAAATGCAGGTGTGCTCACAAACAGCCCATAAAAAAAACCCATTTGAGATTGCAGGCTATGGTGTAGACCAGGTGTGCGCAAACCTTTTCCCGTGCGCACTGCTGCCTGCTCTCCTCGGACCCCCCCTCCACCCCAGGCATCAAATGACACGCGTATTGATGTGATGTCATATCGTCATCGTAATATGACCCCGCGGCGTCATTTGATACCGGGTTACCAGGACGACGCGTCGCTGGAAGGGAAGGTAAGTGTATTACAGAGGCCTCGCGCTGTCCCCCGGCATTTAATTTAAATGCGTGGGAACTCTATAACTGCCGCAGCCCCCCCCCCAGTTTGCGCACCGCTGGTGTAGACCAGGGGCGGGCAATTATTTTGGCTGGAGGGCCACTTGACAAGCTTTTGTAAGTTTTGCGTGCCAGATACTTAATCTAGAATCTACATTTGTCTGTAGTCTGCAAAGCTTACCAAAACTTCGTTCCTTACCAACTTGTTTCCGCCTGTATCTTCCCTACCCTTTCTCTCTTACCCTCCTCCCCTCACTCTCTGCCTCCCTGTCTTTTTTTATCTCCCTCCTCTCGCTTTTCCCCTCCCCCTCGCTTCTCCCCACCCTCACTACTCTCCTCCCTCGGGCCCCTACAGGTAGTGGAGGCAGCAGCAGCGTGGCTGGAGCCCACCCAGGGGGTGATTACGGAAGTTGGGCCCGACTTCCGGTCTGCCCTAATATCCATGGTAGGGGCGCCTTTGTGGGTCCCAGCCATGCTGCTGCTGCCACTGCACTACTGTTTGCACCAGGGGTGGGGGCCGGGAGTGGGTTCCTACCTGTGGCAGCCACAGGCAACCGTCCGCGGGCCGTACTTTGCTCAAAACTGGTGTAGAAACACCCTCTTGTAGCACTCTTGCGACTCCTCCATGCTGTCACTTTCATTGGCAGGTCCGTCCTCTCGTGGTCTCTAGGAGTGCTCGTTTAGGGAGCGCGTCTGCCCTACACATTTCCCTGGCGACCAGCTTCCTTTGTGATTAATGAGTCCATGCTGGAAAGTCAAACTTTAAATACACTCTGCTCGCTGATAACGTCATCATTATGAATTTTTTCATTTAATGGGTACTCGGAGGCAATCCAAGCGTTTGTTTTTTTTTTGTCCATACAGGATTGAAGCTGGCGGTCTCTGGAGCAGATCCCCATTCATTTCAGCTCCGGAAACCCTCTGCTTCCTGAGGTACTTGCCTCCGGGGGGGGGGGGAGGGGGCAGGGTGGTAGCCACTCCAGGGTTAACTATATGGATGCTTTTCAAAGCTCCAGGCCAATAGGAAGCCAGTGATGTCATCTGGTGCCGCTTCCTATTGGCCCATGTGACCGGGGGCTATAAACTGCACAAAATTGCAGGAGATACCGGCAACCCCTTCGGCAGTAAACATCTCTGGAAGCAGGGGGTCCCCGCAGCTGAAAATTAACGGGATTCTGCTCTGGAGACCCCCTGCTCCAATCCTGTATTAAATGTATTTATTTTTTAACGGCTTTGATTTGCTCCTTTTTAAGTTTGATACGTTTTGGATTTGTGTGTATGTAGATTCAAACTGCAATATTAGCACATCTGAAATGTAATATAATTTTTAATGCTTGTACAACGGCGTGCGATGAGGTCATCAGAGAGCAGAGTATTTATAGTTTGACTTTCTAGCATAGACGCATTCGCCATTAAGGAAGCCGACTTCCAGTGAAACGCGTAGGGCAGACTGCCCCCTAAACGAGGATGGACCCGCCTCTGGATGTGATTCTGTGGGGGAGTCGCAAGAGTGCTAAACGAGGGGGAATCTGGGCATCTACACCATAGCCTGCGAGCGCTAATGCGTTTTTTATGTGCGGTTTGTGAGCGCCCCGGTTTTTACTTTTCAATATAAAGAATTGAACAGAATTATGCTATGTACCCGTTCCATCTCTGTCTAAGAGTCCTATGAGGATCATCAATATTAGGAAGAGCCTGCATTTGATTTATACCTTGTGTATATATTGCCATAATACTGGGATATCTGATTGGGTTGCAGACGTGTTGCACTATTTTCAGTTTATTTCTCCCTATGTATGTTCTTTGGGAGCTGTGCTCCGTTATGGATCAAGATCTTTCCTATGATGGACAGATTCGGGTAGAGTCCTTTGCATATTGTGTTTCAAGCCATGTTTGACCATCGTATTGATTTCTTCTGGGGGGGTGTAACTCGCACTTTGCCAGGTCACAGAGGCCAACCCCAACAGTCATTCTCCTCGCCCCTAAATCGTCTGCATGGAAATGATTTTTGTGACGCTGTTGAGCCGCCCTGCGGTTCATGGCTAATGTACATCACACTTGTTATGAGCAGGGAGACTGCTGCAGGATTCAAACTTACACTTTCTCATCTGGTTCTCTCACAGCTATGAGCGCCTCCTGTTGCACGCTGTGTGCCAGTACATGGATCTGGTCTCCGCCAGTAAGAGCATTGGGATTTGTATGGGGAAGGGCGCTGCGGGATCTAGACCGTGGTAATGCTACAAGGCGCTGTGGGACATGGAACCACAGATCCCTTGTGTCTGTCGGGGGAAGATAACTGGGATGCCATAATCATGTAATTACTGAATGGTGACAGTCTGTAGGTGCTCTCTGTGTTTAGAAGGATTATAGTCTGATTATAGTCTGATTATAGTCTGAGCACGCCATGTGTAATTAAATGTAATTAGAATCAATGATTTATACATATACAAATGTGCAAGGTTTATATAAAAATACAGTGTGTATAGATAAAAAATAAATAAATGGATATATCTGCACAAATGTGTTGTGAGGGAACCATGTCAAACTACAACATATCCCAGTATAACGCGGAATAACAGAGGTTTCTTAGAATATATATATGCTATATGCAATACAGTGGAGGTTTCTTGTTGCCTTTTTCACCCACCATAACTTAAAATATGTATGTATATATAATATATACACGCGCACACGCACACGCACACATGTGTATAGTTTATTTATTTAGCACTGCAGTAAAAGCCCCCACGTTCTTGATAACACTTTTCCCCTCTGTAGGTTCCAACTTGAAGGGGAAGCGTCAGATGCGCGTGATCAACAGGCGTAGCGAGTTCTTCCCACCGGAGTTGCTGCTGTCCTCCTTCCTCCAGATGAGGTGCTGACCCGTCCAAGACAATCGCCCTCTGTCCAGGAAACAAGGGGCCCAGAATGCTCACGGGAGACTAGGGGGATATTAATTTGATTGACATGTTAACACTTCCGGTGCCCGAGCAGCCAGCAACTCCTTGTTCTGCATGTTATTTCATTACTCTGCAATGTGTTGCTGGACTGTCTGGCACTGAAAGGGTGGAAGTTTTCTGCTCACATCAGCATTTTACGTGGTTTCCGCTGTACACGACGCTCAGCCTGTGCCTGGGTTGACCTTTTAAATGCCAGATTGGATTACTGTCAGCAAAATCTTTAACCCCTTCACTGCCAGCATTGGCAACAACGCATTGCAGCGCAAATAACCGAATGTGCACAGCAATAAGTCGCAGGCACTGGCAGCAAAGGTGTGTGTGTGTGTGTGTGTGTTTTGTATAATTGTACATATATGAATGTATAGCTGGCTGCACTCATTTGTATAACCCATGCAGGCTGAAAATAGAAAAATACAGCCTAACAGGAGCCTATCTCTTCCCATCCCATGGGGATACTGCTCAGGTTGGGGGACACAGTAATTATAGGTTTTCTGCTTTTATTGTGCCTCATGAATCCTACAGGTTGGAGTTTCTCACAGGTCCTCAATGCATGGGGTTTCCTAACCACACCCCCTCTAAAAAAAATTAAAAATAGGATTTTTAAAGGCCCGAGTTGTGATATTGCTGAGTCTGCCATTTAAGAGAAGGCAGATGAGCCTCTATCCTGTATATTTTTACTACTGACAGAGGCGCGAAGGGGGTGACACTGCAGATATGGGGGGTGGGCACCCATTGTGATGGCCCTCTCCACCCTTTACCAGATGCTGGTATGTAGGTGGAAACACAAGCCCTTAATTAACATGCTGTGAAGCAGGCTATTCCCCACGCTGGAGCTGATCTCTTCTCCAGCAATGGGAAGCGGCTTCACAGCTTGTTGAATAAGGGGCAAAGAGCAGTGAACCAGGTAAAAAGATGAAGGCTTCAATCCAGCGCATTTATGTAGTTTACTTCTGTCATGACATTGGATTCCTCATCATGTTCAGTGCCTGCAGGGCCTGCATCCCTATGGCAATACATGAAAGCTCCATCACTCTCCTGGTAAGCTTTGCCTAGTTGGTGTGCGACTGCCCATTGTTGGATCCAGCCAGCAGGTGCTATTTATCTTCATGTAAGTATCCTGTACACGGAATGTGAAGTCTGTGTGTGATTTCCTTGTGTAATAAAGAGGTACCGTGTGGGATTTCTGGTTTTGTTTTGTTTTTTTTGAGGTTCTTGAGGAAGATTAGTGAATGTTTTTGAAAGATCCATTGTACGGAATTCAACTGAATTAATTTTGTATGTATTGTGAGTGCTGCTGTGATATGTAATGAGAGCTGATGTATGAATAGAAAGGAAGAAATCTGGATGTATTACCTAATTATCTCCTAGAAGATGAGCAGTGCAGTTCTCTGTAGGCAGTGTATGTTTCTCTGTGGCTGTCGCCGCACATTGCTCTGCTTGTATTGTTGCAGCAGTAACCATGCTTACAGGGCATAGCGGGATTTAGAGACAGATTGCACGCTGAGATGCCATCAGCTGGCATCTGACTAACCTGAAGTGCTCGACAAGGGAAAATCAAATGAGAGCTTTGTGTATCGCTGCTAATAGATTTTGCATAACATAATAGTGAATTGTTTAATTTCAGGAAGTATAGGAATGTCATTAAAAATGGAACTTGAGAAGCTCAGAGCTGGGACTTAGACCACGTATCTTATTTTCCTTGTGTGCGCCGAATGTGTCTGGCAAGAGAGATCAATTCTGTCTGACAACATGGCGCACACAGCATGGCACTGCCTGCTTTTTACATGCCCGAGAGCATCAAATCCTTCAAATGACATCTGCAATCAGTGAGACCCTCTGGGGTGAAAATGATATGGCCAAACCCCCCCCCCCCCCCCCTGGCATGAGAGGAATACATTAAGGTCACACTGTTTGACACCCGTTAACTCTGCTGCGTCCGTATCCATCCATTCATTCCAACTAGCTTTATTGATAGGGCCTGCAATGCCATGCTCTGCTGCACCCTTCCAGCACTGAAGGGGTCACTATAGCCCCTATTAACTGCACTCACGGTAATCCAGGGTAATAGCAAGTGTATGGCAACAGTGCATTAACTGAGAACCCACACCCTCTAGATAGGGGTGACCACAGCAAGGTCCCACGAGAACTTAAGCACAAAAAATGAAAATAATAAACTTTTAATAAATCTTAAAATCCGGTGAAAGATGTGACAGGATATATACAGTGGTAGTTAAAATCCCCCCAGCGGCGAGTTGGAGGCACGTATGTGTGGACATGTATTCACAGTCCAGGGGGAGCATAAAGGGAAACAAGACAAAAACACCGCGATCTAAGTGCAGATGATTAAATAAATTAAATTAACTCTGTCGAATTCTTGGCTCCTATGTGCAGCCTACTCACAAGATTAAAGTGTGTAACGGGCAACAAAAGACAGCTTGGATTGCAGAAAATCTTCTGTCTTTGGAGAGGTGTTATTCTCCAATTGCAGCGAGATGAGGAGGTATGGAAAAGAGGGAGAGATCCATAGTGCAGATCAATAGTAAAACAATCTTTATATTGGTACCCAAAAATGCACACTTACAATAAAAAACATTAAAAAACGCATATATCACCAATGTGATCAAGGAGAGTTGATGTATGCCGTGGCTCACCCCCCGCCTCCGTTCAGCTTGGTGGTAAGACGCTTCCACGGTCAGCTCTCTGCCTCCCGGTGACTCTCTGGGGATTACTTCCGTCTCTACCTCCAGAGCGTCGCGTCACTTCCGGTTTGGGCTTCTGGTTAAACAGTCACTGGCAACTCGTCTCTCCTCCTCTTTAGGCTGCGGTCCCAGTAACTGCCACAGCGCGCGGCGTGCGCTGTGCGTGTAAGCACCGCCCCTCAATGGGGAAGGGCCCAGTACGCACCTTCACGCTGAAGGTGCAGCCGCGTTGTACTGCAAGATTTTTTTAAAACTCAATGAAATTGAGTTCAAACCTTGCGACGGAGGCGTGGCCACGCCCCCACCGGCGGTTCACCCAATGAGGGCGAACCAGCCACGTGACGTAATGGCCACGCCCTGCAAATCCCCGACCACGCCCCCTCCCGTCGCAAGCTTCCCTCCTGGAGATCACGGTTAGCGCTGTGCACGCACCGCCCCCCCCCCGCCGGGCGCGCGTGTCACAGACATGACTGGGACCGCAGCCTTATTTCATAGGCTTTTGTTCATTCCTCATCCCACTAAACAGCATGTTGCCTCATCCCTTGTTTGTTTTATAGTTGCCATTCATTCCGTTATTTTCACTGTGTTTATTTACCTGGTTTCATATTCATACTATTCATATACACCACCACTAAAAGTTAATATACTTAGAACACTTTGCTGGTATTTACTGTTTATTGTTTGTTACCAGGAGGTGGATTGACACTTATTCATTCCTCTCAATCCAGTACCTGCAACTTTTTCCCTGCATTACATTTTACCTGCTTCATCCACTGGCGAAGTTTCTCTGGAGCATGGGGAGTTACTTACCTCTCCGCCCGCTGTACTCACTCCACAATTAGATGCGATCTGACCACTCCTCCTACAAGAGAGAGTATATTAGGTAACACGAATAACTCACACATTACAGCTCCCCCTTGAAGAAGCGTGTCAAGACGCGTGAAACGTACGTCGGGGTTGTGACGTCATACACTTGACGGTCACGCATGCGAGACAGAGCATACAGGCGGATCAATTCCTGAGCTATACACTGGGAAAACGAGCATAGAGACAAGGTCTATGAAGGATGCATATCTCTTCTGATTATATGTGCACTATTATATAAATTATAATGTGACACTTGGCAAGCAGCTTTAGCCATTACCCTATTGCCAGTGGCTTTCTCCATTGGGTTTAGGCTACCTACCCAATCAGGGCTTCTTATGGAGGTTTTGGCAATAGAGACATAGTAACTACTGCGTTACCTCACTCCAGTAGGATGTCTCTGTGCCTCCTTTTTTCAATTGCTACCCTGCATGTGTTGCATAACGACATACCTGTTCCTACAATCGTGATATTTGTTTGGAGATTGATAACACACACCTTGTTTGTTAAATGTTTATCAAGCCCAATACAGGGCAATTTTCTTTGGCTCACTGATCGGTATAGTGGGTAACTTAACCCGTGTGGGTGGCTACACTGTATTTATGGTGTGTATGTCCACACATACGTGCCTCCATCTCGCCGCTGGAGATTTTAACTACCACTGTATATATCCTGTCACGTCTTTCGTCAGATTTTAAGATTTATTGAAAGTTTATTATTTTCATTTCTTGTGCTTACGTTCTCGTGGGACCTTGCTGTGGTCACCCTTATGTAGAGGGTCTGGATTCTCAGTTAATGCACGGTTGCCATACACTTGCTATTACCCTGGCTTACTGTGAGTGCAGTTAATAGGGGCTATAGTGACTCCTTGTGGTCACTTTTTTTTCTAGTGACTCAGGTCTGTTTTCTCCTCTATGCACCAGGTATTCTTTGTTTATAAATGTATGCCGAGTGTCGTGTTTATATGTGTAGTTTGTAAATAAAGTGGCCTCTGATTAGGTTTGCTGACTGACTAGGTCAAGTGTGTGCAGAGAATCAAGAGTCCTTGCAGAATATAATTTCCCTTAAAAAACTGCCTTATTGATGCACTACAAAAATGTAGATATGGTGTCAGGGAGCCACGTATAGTAAGTGTTGCTATAACCTAAACACCACCAGTCTGTATCTTAGCTGAAGGTATAGGGGGGAATTTGCAAGTGCTAGAAGTTTACACTCCTATAAACTGCTTAGTACAGTAGCAAGTGTCAGGAAAGGCATATGAAAGAAATATGAATAAACAATTGTTAGTCATACATGATTACCCATAGTTTAAACTCATACTATTATTCCAGCAGACATATAAAATGAAATGGCCCAACAGACGTCTGAATATACTGCAGGAAATGGTAAATTGTTGGATCTGATGCCGAGTGCCGACAGGCACAACCCCTGCAATGTGACATCCCAGGTGCTGGATGCGGTGTCCCTGAGATGGTGCAGCAAACGCATGAAGTATCTGCTTTGAAAAGTTCCTATAGATGCCTAAGTGTAAGAACACCATACAGTGGGCTGCCCGTCAACTGCTAGCTCTGATATAGAAAGCCAGATACCAGAGGGAGAAGGCGTCCTGCACGCACGCTAACAATTCTCTCCTTGTATTACCGGACCCGCCAACATGCGTCTGATGCGACGCGTGACATGATGCTGTATTCATTCTCTACACACACCTGAGCTAGTTGGTCAGTAAACCTAGTCAGAGGCTACTTCCTTAACTCAAGGGTTCAGCAGAGATATTTAAGAAGTCTACCAGTCATACACCGCGTTCCAACTATCGTGACCCTCACTATTTTTATGTTTTTATTTCATTGATGTATTAAAATACCATGGGGGTTTCTGAGAGCTTGCTGGGTGTCTGTGTGTATTAAAATACCCCCTTTTAATCACTGTAATTAGTATTTTCACTGATACTTTATCATTAATATGTGTAATTTCTTATACATTTAAGGTTGTTTGGTGTTCTACATTTACTAACATACACCATTATATATCTATTTATTATAGGCTAAAGCTGTAAAATTCCAGGCATTATTGAAATCCCTGCTCTCTGATTGGTTACAATTCTGGGTATAATTCATTCAGTAATGACTGGAATTTTTGGCAGCTTGCCAAGTTTTTATTTCTAGCCAATCAGCTTTTCCTTTATTAGAACTTCTTTGAGACAGGGCAGGGATTGGTCAGGAGGCAGCAGCCAGGCAGTGATTCCTCCCCCTCACTCTGAACTGAGTTCCAAGGAACACACACAGTGAGAGGAGGGGGAGAGAGTATTTGTAGCTGCAAAGTGTCTGTCTGCAGAGTTTGTTTATAGCTGCAGTTTCTGTCTGTCTAGTGTGTTTCAGCAGTAGTGTTTGTGGGTATAGAGCGGCAGAGCTTATGTGTGGTGTGTGTGTGTGTGGTGCTGTTGTATGTGTGTGTGTGTGTGTATACACAGAGGGGGCTGCAGTGTGTGGATATAGATTGCTGCAGTGTAAGTGTGTATAGGAGGTGCTTTAATGTATTTATAATTTTATTTTAATTAAAAAATATATATAACTATACAAAAGTGTCTATTTATGAAAAAAGCCTACATTTAGCCTATAATAGTAATAATCCCCTCAGAACAGGGCATTACTGGCCAGTATAGTCTATTTATGAAAAAAGCCTACATTTAGCCTATAATAGTAATAATCCCCTCAGAACAGGGCATTACTGGCCAGTATATTAATGGCGCTATATAAATAAAGACATACAATACAATACAGTAATGACCTGTTCTTCTGGGATTATTCCTTAAATAATGCATGTAATCTATCCGTTAGATTAGAATGTCAGTGCGGAAAACAGTGTATGAACCATGAGGGTTCTCAAAAGAAGATTAGCTGAACATTTCAGGAATATAAATTACTAAGGGTCTAATAACATATATTGTATCCAATCATTTTAACATATATTGTATCCAATCATTTTAAATCCTATCATATAACCAGTATCCTTCAGGTTTAAAATGTACAGCTATTGAGTTGATTAAAAATGACAGGAAAGGAGACCATATAATCACAAGAATCTAACTAAAAGAAACATAAGATCGACACTCTGAAAACTTTAGTAAAAATTCTCCCCCCCCCCCCCTATAATATGTGCATCAATACAATCCACACAATAAGTAATTAGCTAAGATGCCGATCGCTCCGTTCTCCTGTGATCGATCGGCGAAGATTCGGCTCGGGTTCACTAAATGGCTGTCAGTGCAGCAGAAGGGGACCAAAGATGCAAAGTTCTGTGGGGAAGATCATGTGACCAGGTGGTCACTAGATACAATTGGTGCCTGCTAGAGAGGGCTCAAAAAGGGGTGTGCCAGAGCCTGTTTCAGAAGAGGAAGGGGATGTGACTTTGTAAATGGTTGCTATAGAAACAAAAAATGCTTGTTGCATTATAATACAATAAAAATGTCATTCAGAGTGGGGTTTTTTTGTTTTGTTTTTAATGCTACAAATATTTTCTCATAGTACAGAACTAATTTATTTTACAAAAGCACACATGTAGGATATTGCTTGGACTGCAGCTTTAATACGACAAAACTGTCCAAAGGGCACATTTTTGTTTTTTTAGCCCTCCCTAGATGATGGTTACTGGTGGCTAGTACACAGTTGTTACAGTCAATAGGTTTGAAGAAGTTTTAAGTGTCTATTTTTTATTTTTCTATAAAAATGTCAAGATCTAAAAATGAAATGCATTCTTTGCTGTTATTATGAGTAAAATGCAAATTGTTACAATTGGATCTAATATACAATATCAAATAAACATTCTTCCCCTTGTCTGATAAAAAAAATACATAATCGATGTATGTTCTCCACAGTACGAGGTCTGTGCCAAAAGGGTTGTTAAAGGGGCTAATATTGTGCTCCGAATAATCTGTATTCTGTGTTGTCTAATGAATTCAAATCTGTAATCACATTTTAGGCAAGAGGGGGGAGCATGACTTGGGGTACCATCACTATAAGGGAAGTCATTACAGAAATGTGGGTACCCTTAATATACAGGGGAGCTTGTAGGAGTTGGGGTAGCATTAATATAATGGGGGCTCACTGCAGGAGTTGGGGTAACATTAACATAATAGGGTCTCAGCAGGAGTTGGATTACCATTATTTGAATGAGGCACTATGCAGGATATAGGGTACCATTGATATAAGTATTTATCTATGTATATCTATTTATATAGTGCCATTAGTGACATAGTGCTTCACAGCAGTAATACACGTGACAAACATATAAATAACACAAATAACATATAATGGGAAGAAGTGTTTTAGACATAAAAGTAACATTAGGGAAAAGGAGTTGATGGCCCGAAGAGCTTACAATCTAATTGGTAGGTAGGAAGAACGTACAGAGACAGTAGGAGGGAGTTCTGGTAAGTGTGTCTGCAAGGGGCCAAGGTTAATGTATGATGTGTAAAGTATCAGCCACAGACTATGCTTTCTTAAGTGGAGTCCATGCAGAAGTTGGAATACCATTGAGATTAGGTGGGACCTGCTGGAGTTAAGGTACCATTGGTATAAGGGGGTACCTGCAGGATTTGGTTACCATTAATAAAAGGGTACCCTGCAGGAGTTGGACTGAGTGTTATTAATATGAGGGCCCAGGGGGAGTTGGGGTGCCGGTGATGTGGGGGGGAGGGGTGGGCTGGGGTATCTCTGTCTGGGAAATAAAAATATGGAACGCTTCACGAATTTGCGTGTCATCCTTGCGCAGGGGCCATGCTAATCTTCTCTGTATCGTTCCAATTTTAGTATATGTGCTGCCGAAGCGAGCACAAACCTACAGTGATTCACATCGGTATATATGGCCCAATATGCTTCCTCATTTCAGATTACGGCGAAAATAATATTTTTTCTTTACCCTTTCTTTCCCCCCCCCCATATATAACTATGTTACAAAATGCAAATACTCTGCCCCTCCAATCCCGAATATCTGCCCTGTCTGCCTTTGTTTTATTCCCCTGCACGAGCTGAAGTGTAGGCTTCGCCGCAGTGCACTCTGGGAGAGACTTCCATGCAAAGTGTGTGTTGAGGTCATCGGACCGCGACAGCAGAGAGCAGCCTGTGGAGGCGAAGGTAAGAACTGGGAGTTTGGTAAACAGAGAGGGAGCCGCGAGCGGAGACGAGACAAGAGGAACACAACACCGGGGTCTGTGTAACGTGCTTATGTCTCACACATGTTCCCCCCCCCCCGATTCTCTCTCCCCCCCCCCGATTCTCTCTCCCCCCCCCCCGATTCTCTCTCCCCCCCCCCCCGATTCTCTCTCCCCCCCCCCCCCCCGATCATCCATTTACTCTCCCCCCGATCATCCATTTACTCGCCTTTCCTACCCCTCTTATTTCACCTCGTCGCTCTCTCCCTTTGCCTAATCCCCTCTCTCTTTGTTTACGTCTCCCTTATTTCTGAACACATCTTTTTCAATCGCTCCTCTCTTTGTTTACCCCTTTTCTCTTTCTATCGGCCTCTTATTTCACACTCCGGTAGTCCTGTCACTTGCAGTCTCCCTGGCTCCTGTCACTTGCAGTCTCCCTGGCTCCTGTCTCTTGCAGTCTCCCTGACTCCTGTCTCTTGCAGTCTCCCCCAACTATCTGTCTCCTCTCCCCCCCCCAACTGTTTGTCTCCTCTTCCCCCCCCCAACTGTCTGTCTCCTCTTCCTTCCCCCCCCAACTGTCTGTCTCCTCTTCCTCCCCCCCCCAACTGTCTGTCTCCTCTTCCTTCCCCCCCCCAACTGTCTGTCTCCTCTTCCTTCCCCCCCCAACTGTCTGTCTCCTCTTCCTCCCCCCCCCCAACTGTCTGTCTCCTCTTCCTCCCCCCCCCAACTGTCTGTCTCCTCTTCCTCCCCCCCCCCCAACTGTCTGTCTCCTCTGCCTTCCCCCCCCATCTGTCTGTCTCCTCTTCCTTCCCCCCCCCTCCAACTGCCTGTCTCCTCTTCCTCCCCCCCCCAACTGTATGTCTCCTCTTCCTTCATCCCCCCCAACTGTCTGTCTCCTCTTCCTTCCCCCCCCCCAACTGTCTGTCTCCTCTTCCCCCCCCAACTGTCTGTCTCCTCTTCCCCCCCCCCCCCCCAACTGTCTCCTCTTCCTCCCTCCCCCCCCCCAACTGTATGTCTCCTCTTCCTCCCTCCCCCCCCCCCAACTGTATGTCTCCTCTTCCTTCCTCCCCCTCCCCAACTGTCTGTCTCCTCTTCCTTCCTCCCCCTCCCCAACTGTCTGTCTCCTCTTCCTTCCTCCCCCCCCAACTGTCTGTCTCCTCTTCCTCCCTCCCCCCCCCCCAACTGTCTGTCTCCTCTTCCTTCCTCCCCCCCCCCAACTGTCTGGCTCCTCTTCCTCCCCCCCCCCCAACTGTCTGTCTCCTCTTCCTCCCCCCCCCCAACTGTCTGTCTCCTCTTCCTCCCACCCAACTGTCTGTCTCCTCTTCCTCCCACCCAACTGTCTGTCTCCTCATCCTCCCACCCCACCTCCACTCTCTCCTCTCCACCTCGCTATCTAACACTTTCCCCCTCTCTGGCATGACTAAAGGTGCTCTCCTGTCCTTGCAGTCATCATGGACGTAGCATACGTGTGCGAGTGGGACCGGAGGCCGCGGAACAGTCACTGCCCTTCCATTCCGTTGGTCTGCGCCTGGTCCTGTCGCAACCTCATCGCCTTCACCACCGACCTTCGCAACGAGGATGAGAAAGGTACTCTCGTGGCATCATCCCACCTTGCATCCCCTACTGCCCATACATGCACCAGCGCCAACACACAGCTTTGTGCCAGTCACTTACTCTAAGGTGAAGGGGAAAAGGTGCCAGTGCTACCCACATGCCACCCTGCCACCTTAAACACCTGTACAGTGTTCATAAGGCATCACAAAGAGCACACTCTGCTTTATATACTAATAGGTACTGATTAGGCATCACGCAAAGATACATATCCTGCTATATATACTAATGTGTATAGTGCCCTTGAGATGTCACATAAGGATACATACCCTGGTCTGTGTACTAACACCTGTACAGGGCTCACAAGGCATCACACCAGGCTCTATACCCTGCCATTTGTGGCACAATGCTGGGCTGTGTAATCTTATACAGCGCTGTCATATAATACCAACCACATGGAGGCCCTTTGTACAGACGGGATGTTCCGCAGTTCCCAAGCAGAGTGGCCCTATACATCAAGCTCTGTCGTGTATAAACTCTGACCCATCTGTCCCTCTCAGATCTCACCCACATGATCCACGTTCTGGACACGGAGCACCCCTGGGACGTGTACTCCATCAACTCGGGGCACCAGGAGGTTATCACCAGCTTGGAATGGGACCAGTCTGGTAAGAGAGAGAAGGGCCTATAGAGGTTACAGTCTGTGAGATGGGGGGGGCGGTCAATACAGGGTCCCTAATAATTCACAGATAATAGGCAGTTTCTGGCCAGTTTTTCGAGACCGTAATAAAGTTATTAAAAAAACCACACACTACAATAAAGTCTGAGACGATCCCAGCCACGCCAAATAAGATTAAAAAGCAAAAGAGGAACGACGCTCCAGCTGGTCACTAAATGAAGTAGTTCATGGTCCGTAAAAGTCCCTAGGGTGAGCTGGTATCGCTGAGGGGGAAATTGGTGGAGATACTTAAAGGTAAGTGGGTTACCTATAAGGGAAATTAGAGTCTCTGGGGTGGGGATGTGAACCCTCCTGGTCCTTCTTCTTGGCCCCCCCAAGGGACAAGTTTGTCTCAGTACCACTTTTTTGTCAGATGTATATTATCCCCAAAGCTTTGTGTAAATAAAGCTGATTAAGCGCTGCTTCCATGTTCTTCCGTGTCAGGGGTGTGCTTGTACATACGTCGCAGTCTGCGACTCGCATTAACCCCGCCCTCATTGCTGATCTCTCTTCCCCGATTGGTTCTTCCAGGCTCCCGGCTGCTCTCGGCCGATGCAGACGGACGCATCAGGTGCTGGGGGATGACGGATCACCTGGCCAACAGCTGGCAGAGCCTGGTTGGCAGCGAGGTGGACGGCGACCCCATCGTAGCTCTGTCTTGGCTGCATAACGGGGTGAAGCTGGCGTTGCACGTGGAAAAGGTGCGTGGTGGGTCTGTGAGGTGGGAGTGGGTCCTATGGTACCGCACATAGCGCCAGGCGAGCTATATCTTCACTCCGGTCTCCTCTTTTTCTGTATCCTCTTTCCTGTTAATTTTCTAACCATTTCTGATTCCTCCTTCCACCCCCATCTCTTCGTCACTTCCCTCACCTGTTCCTTTTCTTAAACCTTGTCTCTGTGTCTCTCTCTTCGTCTCCTCCATCTTTCCTCAGTCGGGCGTCTCCAGTTTTGGGGAGAAGTTTTCTCGCGTGAAGTTCTCACCGTCCCTCACGCTGTTCGGGGGGAAGCCCATGGAAGGCTGGATTGCCGTGACCATCAGTGGCCTGGTCACCGTGTCACTGCTGAAGCCCAACGGTCAGGTGCTGACGGCCACTGAGAGCCTGTGCCGGCTGCGTTGCCGGGTGGCGCTGGCAGACATCGCCTTCACAGGCGGGGGGAACATTGTGGTGGCCACGTCGGACGGGAGCAGCACGTCCCCCGTGCAGTTCTACAAAGTGTGCGTGTCTGTGGTGAGCGAGAAGTGCAAGATCGACACGGAGATCCTGCCCTCGCTCTTCATGCGCTGCACCACCGACCCAGCCCGCAAGGACAAGTTCCCCGCTGTTACCCACCTCAAATTCCTCGCCCGCGACATGTCCGAACAGGTCAGTGGTGGGAAGGGAAGGTGGAGGAGGGGTTGTAAGAGTACGGAAGGGCCGAGGAGGGATCCTGGGGGGAGCAGGGGTGCAGCTCTGTGTGTGAGGGTGGGAAGATGGGGATCAGCAGGGAGCTGCAGAGCATTTCCGTGTGGTTACATAGCTGTTGAGGTTGAAGAGATGCACAGTATGTCTATGAAGTTCAACCTATGTCACATTTTGTTGGAATAGATACTTATTTTATATTTATAGTATATTCATCAAACATACAAAACCCCAGTGAAGCATTAGCCAATGATGTCTCGTAAGGGAGAAAATAAAGCTCTTCCTGACTCCAGTAATCGGATTACTACCTGGATCAACAACCTTCCCATGTTTACTTATTTGGTATATCCATGTATACCTTTCCTTTCTAAAAAGATATCTAAGCCGTCTTTTAAGAAAAAACATTTTTTAAACTCTTTATTGAAAGTTTTATATTTTTTCCAAAAACACAATGGAAATACAGAAAAGAAAAAGATGGGGGTGGTGGTTTGGTACACATCATATACATTTTACAATTCAATTATATGTACAGTAACACCTTCTCTGGTGTTGGAGCAGTGTCCAAATCTTTATGATAACTAACTTAGTCAAACATGTACTGTATTGAACTCTCCATAAAGAATACAAACAGAAGGTAGATCCCCACAGTGAATGGGCCATTAGACATGTTGTGATCTTATCTGGGTTTTTTAAAGACATGTATTGTATCTGCCTCACAGTATCCACGTTTATCGTAACGAATCCTTTCTTTTGCTGCTGCTGATCTTCTTTGCTAAAGTGATTACCCTGTGTCATTTGTACTGTCTTTGTGATGAAAAGTTCCCTCGAAAGTTTCTTCTATTGACTTTGCATTTATTTGTAAATAGTTATCATGTCCCCTCTTCTACGCCTCTTTTCTCATGGAAACAAACTAACGTTGGACAGCGTTTTCTCATAAGGCTAAGGCCATATAGCCTTCGTTTGCGCGGAGGCGTGCCAAGGCTGTGACGTCACCCGCGTGTAGTGGGTTCATTTTCCGTCCATGTAGGACACGCTGCCCTCATTGGGCGAACCGCTCACGTGACCTGCCTGTCGCCCCAAGAAATCAGTTTCTTCTGATTTCTTGCGCAACGCGCGCCCCCTCCTGCCCGTGCGGTCTTTGGCCGCGATCAATGCCTTTAGGCAATGTGATCGCGCCCCCACACGGACCCCTCCGCACGGTCTGCGGCAGTATGGACCTGCCCTAAGATTGAACTTCAATCCCTTTTATTATTTGTGTGGCTCTTCTGCACTTTTTCCACTTCCATAATATTCTTTCTATGGAGTAGTACCCAAAACTGAACTCCATATTGAAGGTGTGGTTTTACTAGGGATTTATAATGATGCTGTCTTCCCTTTCATCCATACCCCATTTAATGCAAGATAATTGCCTATTGCATTTGCAGCTACTGCCTGACATTGAGTAGTATTGCTAAGCCTGCTGTCTACAAGCACTCCTAAATCTTTCTCCATCAAGGATTGACCTAATTTTGTCCCATTCAGTTTGTATGTAGCATGTTTATTCCGACTTCCCAAATGCATGACCTTACATTTCTGTATTAAACCTTAACTATAATGTACCTGTCCAAGTTTCCTGCCTATCCACATCCTTCTGTCGAGAAATTACATTCTGCTCTGATTTTGATCATCTTACGTAATTTAATGTTGTTAGCAAAGATGGAAACTTTGCTCTCTATGCCAACCATACTCCACTCACAACTTGAGCCCAACCTGAAAAAGTTCCATTTATGACACCTCTCTGTCTATCCTTCAACCAGTTTTCAATCCAGGTGCAAATATTTTTACAGGGTCCAGTTTCCTTTATTTTGTACACTAACCTCTTTGTGGCACCGTATCAAAAGCCTTTGCAAAATCTACGTAGACCACATCAATTGCATTACCGTGGTCTAAATGCCTACTTACCTCTTTAAAGAAACTAAAGGTTAGTTTGACGACCTATCCTTCATAAATCCAATGTGACTTATTACTAACAATTTTGTTATCCAAAAGGTATTCCTGAATATTATCCCTTTGTAAATCTTCAGGTAGCTTCCCCACTATTGAAGTCAGGCTTACAGGTCTGCCATTCCCCGGTAGTGATCTAGCTCCCATTTTAAATATAGACACCACGTCTGCTTTAAGCCAATCTTGTAGTACTGAGCCTGTAGAAATGGAGTCGTTGAATATTAAATCTGGTTTTGCCATTACTGAACTTAGTTCCTTTAGAACCCTTGGGTGCATGCCATCGGGACTAGGTGCTTTATTTACCTCAATTTTTATCAAGCCGCCTATGCACTTCTTTCCATGTTAACCAAGAGAGATTTAATTATGAGGTTGTTCCTTGCTCCTAGTATATACAGTGGCAAAAAAAGCGAGAGAAAAAATGGGGAGAGGCTAATGATCAACTATATCTACCCACTCATAGACCAGAGTACCCCTATAGCCCCACCCTCTCCCAACACTGCCCACAATTTTCAATTTGTCCCAGTATCTGAAGAGGAGATTACACAAATGCTGCAATTGTAAGTTCCTACAATTTGGTGCCCCAGCCATTGCGAAACCGCTTACTTCCCTTATCAACTCTATCCTGTCTGCAGGCCATATCCCTAAGTCCTGGAAAACTGCCAGAGTTGTCCCAATCTTCAAAAGTGGGGACAAAAACACTGTCTCAAACTACAGGCCAATCTCTCTTCTCCCAATTCTATCCAAAGTCATGGAAAAATGTGTTCGCTCACAATTCACATCTGGCTTTCGCCCCCAAACACTTCACAATAACTACCCTCCTAAAAGTTTGCAATGAGATCCAGAGTGGAATGGAACTGGGACCACTCACTGGTGCAATATTCCTAGATTTTGCAAAGGCTGTTGATCATGTTCTCTTGCTAAACAAACTGCAGTGCTCTGGCATAGGGAAGCATGCTTTAAACTGGTTTCAGTCCTACCTTTCAGGTAGATTCCAACATGTATATCTCAGACTCTAACTCCAACCCCTTGGATATCATCTGTGGTGTCCCGCAAGGCTCTGTTCTGGGGCCCCTACTCTTCTCAGTGTTCATCAATGACCTTCCTACAGGTTGTAAGGGAGCCTCAATACACATGTATGCAGATGACACAATCCTATATGCACACAGCCCTAGCCTCTCCGACCTTGGACATTCTTCAACCTGACTTTTTGAGACTTGAAAATTGGATTTCCCTAAACAAACTGTTTTTAAACACTGACAAGACTGTAACAATGTTATTTGGGACCAAGGCTAAATTGCTAACGCTTGCAGTGACTGAGCTTCAGATCAGAACCAACGCTAATTCCATGCTAGCCCCTGTTACTAGTTTTAAATATTTGGGCATATGGTTTGACTCCCATTTTAACATTTTGGGTTTCACATTGATACCCTGACATCCAAAACCTATGCCAAACTAGGTGTACTTTACAGGAACAAATACTCCCTAATTCTGCTGGTCAGAAAGCGCATCGCACAGCAGATGCTAATGCCAATTATAGACTATGGGGACATAGTATGCGGCTCGGCACTCCAAACCCACTTTAGCAAACTGGACACCCTCTACAATTTTTAATATGCCGCTTTGTCCTCCAATGCAACTACAACACATATCACTGCGAAATGCTCAAAGAACTAGATTAGCCATCACTTGAGTCTAGACTCAAAGTTCACCTTTCCTGTCTTGCCTTCAAATTCTTTATGGGCAAGCTACCCGTCTATCTGAACAAGCTCCTCACCCCTACCACATGCAACCCTCATCGTCTGAGATCTGCCTCCAAAAGACTGTTCAAGGTCCCAAGGTTCAGCATAGTATCCGGCCGCTCCTCCTCTTACCGTGCACCCCAAAACTGGAACGGTCTACCGGAGACTCTCACAGCCGCCACCACTCTAAGTTCTTTCAAAACTAAGGCTGTCTCACATTTTAATCTGGTCTGTAACTGCTACATACGCCCATAATATATATTATCTCTAACTGTGCATGCAATGTCTTGTATATAATAATATATACCCTGTTCACTTAATGTAACCATGTATTTATTTGTCATCATAACTCTCTGCCCAGGACATACTTGAAAACGAGCGGTAACTCTCAATGTATTACTTCCTGGTAAAACATTTTATAAATAAATAATACTTGTTCCCGCTCCTGTGACACAGCACCACTAATTCCAGCCAGGGCCTGCTCAGTGAGCAATTAACTCATTTCAAGATTGCTAATGTCCCTCCAATGTTTCAAGTTGCCTCTTCAGATCAACAATCTGAGACTTCAAGGAGCCCATCTGCTCATATTTTTCCCTCAGAGGTATACACCCAGGAACGACTGCTCCAAGTATGCATACATGTGGCACAATGGGAGCAGGATTGAGTATGCAACTCAATGCACAATCTCACACACCTGCAACCTCTCACAAACCAGGCAGTAGTCATCCGCTGAATTCTTTCCAAACTCGGACGCACCAAAATAAATACATCAGTCACCAATGCTAGGAATATCCGCTACACACCACTTGCTGTGTGTATAAACAGTGGTGCAGAGCATGTGTGCAGCGAGCTACATGGGGATAGTGGCGCACAGTTCGGCTGAGCATAGAGCTGCAGGGTTGTTAGCAGTTTGTGTTTTCTAGCCGTGCGTGTGCGCATGAGGTAGCGTGTGATTGCTGCCCTATGTGCTCACACACTGCAGTGTGTGAGCCGTGCGCAGTGTGTGTGTGCATAAAACTGCCGAGTGTATCAGCACTTGTGTGCAGAGCACCGTGTTCTTAATCTCTCCTGCATATTTCAGGTGCTGCTCTGCGCCTCCAATCAGTCGTGCAGTGTTGCAGAGTGCTGGTCCCTGCGCAAGGAGGGGCTGCCTGTCAATAACATCTTCCAGCAGCTGTCCCCAGGGGGTGAGTGCTGATATCCTTCATGTCATCCCTCTCCCCCTCATGTCGGTGTGTAACTGTCTTCTCCCCTCCTCCCTGTGTTACCCTGTTGTTTTCGTCCCCCGGCATCACCCTGTCCCCTCTCTTGCAGTCAGTGACAAGCAGCCCATGATACTGAAGTGGCGCATCCTGTCAGCCACCAATGAGCTGGAGCGGGTGTCTGCTGTGGCGCTACCCAAACTGCCCATTTCGCTCACCACCACTGACATCAAAGTGGCCAACGAGACTAAGTTCTATCCGGGCCTGGGTGAGACCCTTCACTGACCCCTCTCCCCCTCACTTTAGAAAGGGGAGATTGGAATTAGTAGGAGTACACTGGGGGAGAGACGTGCAGCACCTTCCATCACTTGGTGAAAGATTTCCTCTTGCTATGTGGTGACGGGTGGGTCTTCTTCTTTTTCTTCTTCTCGTGCGGTCTCTCTCTCTCTTGCGCGCGCGGTCTCTCTGTCTCTCTCTTTCTCTCTCTCTCTGTCTCTCTCTGTCTCTCTCTGTCTCTCTCTCTCTGTCTCTCTCTGTCTCTCTCTGTCTCTCTCTCTCTGTCTCTCTCTGTCTCTCTCTGTCTCTCTCTGTCGCCTTGCCCACGCCCTCCCAGTATTGGGGAGAGATAGGGTGTGTTGATACTGGGAAATGCTGTGTGTCATGGTGCGAGGAAGAACTGATCTCACCGATCTTTAAACATTCCCTCCCGGAAGGTCTGGCGCTGGCGTTCCATGACGGTAACGTGCACATCATGCACCGCCTCTCACTGCAAACCATGGCTGTGCTATGTGGCTCCTCACCCCGGCCCCCAGAGGAGCCAAGCCTGAAACGCCAGCGATCGCCCACCCCATGTGTCCACTTCAAGGCCTTGCAGATGTCCTGGACCTCACTGGCGTTGGTTGGACTGGATACCCATGGAAAGGTCAGGGGGTCATCAGGCATGGGGGCCTCGCTGGGGACAATCTATCAACACTTTGATGCCAGCAGTATAACGTTGGGGGCACGCAGAGCAAAACAATGATGCATAGAGCATTATATCTAAGTTCAGAGCTTTAGAAGGACACGCTGAGCATTGGGCTACCACCCAGTGCGTTATAACTGCACTGCGACACAGGGCAATATATATAAATCTAGTAAAAACTGTGGCTAGTTGAGAATCGCTTAGAAATCTAGAAGCAAAAAAAAAAAAGAGTACATGGATAATACATAATTTGTGCCACCAACTAAATCAGAAGCATCACAATAAGGTGAAGCACAGACAATTGTGGCCCCTTGGAAGTGTAACCCTTTGCTACTGGTATATAAATATAAAGTGATATGCACGCCCCAACCATCAGAGCTGCTCATACATGTTACATTCGCCCCCATGTGTCGTGTGACCTCTGCCCCCTCTTCCCACAGCTGAGCATGCTGCGTATCTCGCCCTCCATGGGCCACACACTGGATATGAGGATGTCCCTGCGCCACCTGCTGTTCCTGCTGGAGTACTGCATGGTAACCGGGTATGACTGGTGGGATATCCTCCTGCACGTGCAGCCGGACATGGTGCACAACCTGGTGGAGAAGCTGCACGAGGAGTACACCCGGCAGAATGCGGCCTTGCAGCAGGTGAGAGGGGGGGACGTATTTATTATGTCGCATTCTTGCCCGCAGTTTCTACCTCACTTTTGTTATATTGTGTTGGTTGTTGTGTGTGGTGGTATTGTTTTTTTTTTTTTTAAATATATATATATATCTATCTCCGTTTGGGTTTTTTCATACATTTATTTAATATTTTTTTCCAATTAGACTGGAAGGCCGGTGTGTGTGTGTGTGTGTGTGTGTGTGTGTGTGTGTGTGTGTGTGTGTGTGTGTGTGTGTGTGTGGTGCTTTAGTAAGGCTATTTTTCTAATTGTTTGAATACATATCATCTTCAGCCCTCGTAGATCCACTGCTGGATAAAGGCCTTCCCAATGCTGTTCCAGGGACTGCGGTTGAAAGCCTGTTTCTCCAACAAATTTCCTCATTTCATCCTCCCATATTACTTTTGGTCGTCGTCTTGGCCTTTTTGCTTTCCCTTGAGTACCAGTTGAGGGCCATCCTTGTCCAACAATGGTTGTTTCTTCTTGCGATCTGTCCTTCCCATTTACATTCTCATTTCTTCACCCTTGTTCTGTTTGCTTCCGAATCCATGTAGAATTTTTCGGTTAATACCCAGCATACACTTTTCCATACTACTTTGAATTGTCTGAAGCCTCGGAATTCTCTTCCCATTTCTGGTCCCAAGTTTTCACAGGCAGGTTACACTGGTCAAACACTTTCCTCTTGAGGCACAGAGGAAGTTTCACTTGCAAGATAATTTTGTTTCTTCCAAATGTGCTCCATCCCATCTTCATTCTCCTACTGATTTTCTTCGAAAGGTTCCCATTATGGATACTTGTTGGCCAAGGTAAGACATGGTTCTCAAGCTATTCTAGTTCTGTTCCACTTATTTACATCTTTGTAGAGTTGACATGAATTGAATATCACTTTGGTCTTGCTGAGCTTCATATAGAAGCCCACCTTCTTACTTGGCCCACCTTCTTACTTGCTTTGGCGTGGTCTTTTGGACTTGTGACAAAAATAACAATGTTGTCTGCAAATCATAGGCGACTCCAACATTCACCGTAGATTTGTTGTATTACCTTTTCTTCCCAGTTCAATGTACAGTATTTAACAATTCTTTAAGTGTTGCTGAAAGGCTTTAGTAACACGGTGTCTCCCTGTCGCATCCTTGCTTATTCTTATTTTGCTTGTATCTTCATGTAGTAAAATGGTTGATATGGCTTTCTCCTAAATGTTCCTTATATCAATGTACGCTTCTTCAACATTTTATTTTCTAAATGCTTTTTCATGATCTATGAATCCTAAAATGAGTGGTAGATTGTATTTCTTGCTTCAATAATTGACTTCTTGCACAACTTGGATGTGGTCCATTGTGCTATATCCACTACGAAGTCCCACTTGTTCTCTAGACCGGGCTATGTCCGGGGGTCTGTTGCAGCCGATTAGTGAGCATCTTTGGAAGAAATCTTGGAAGTTGACTGGTCTGAAGTTCTTGGGTCATCTTTGTCTCCTTTCTTATGTTTGAGTTTTGCTATTCGTAAAGTAGCATGTAAACCGTTTTGTGTGGACTTTCTTGACTTCTTTCCAGCTTCTTTCAAAATTTCAGTGGTAATTCCATCTTCCCTAGTAGCCTTCTCGTTCTTTATGGATTTGATTGCCTTTGCTGCTACTTCTGGAATGATGCGTGGTACATTATTGGTGGTTTCTTCTCGCTCTTTATCTGATGGATTATGCCCTGTGTTATCTGTGTTCTTGTACAATTAATTGTAGAAGTCCTTAACTGACTTCTTAAGATTCTTGATCCATTGTTTTGTTTGAGTGCAATGATTTGCTTCTTCCCAATCATAAGGTGCTGTTTCATCTTTAAACTTTTTGTAATCTTCAAAAGTCTTCTCCATATCGATGATGATGATAATAATAATAATAATAATAATAGCATCTCCAGTTATACACTTGCGTATCGTCTTGAGCAGCTCTATGTATTCAATTTTTGTTCTTGCGTCTCGAGATTTGCTTCATTTCTTGTTGCGTGTCCTCGGTAACTTCTTTGTCTCAATTGATACTTTATGACCGTGTTTTATTGTCAGTTACCCCTCTCGGGTTGTTTTGTTTTGCACTTTCATCTACAGTCTTCATAATTGTGTTGGAAAAATAAAATGAACAAAATGATATATAATATGAATGTGTTGGATGCCCGGCGCTATGGTTTTTTTTTTATTGGATCCGTTTTCTGGCCCTCGCAGGGACGTTTATAAAGGTTAAAGATTGCAACAAGACCCAGGAATGCCAGTCTTGTCTTTTTTTGACACTCATTTTATTGAAAATTTTAGAGTAGGTGACGCCAAAGATTGACGAAGGGAGAGGGGGTGCAGAAAAAGAGAGGGGGTGCAGAAAAAGAGAGGCGGGGATATGCCTTCAAAAAAAGGTTACAGCAAGTTAGGTTCTCAGATGGCGCAATAAATATTGTTGCATACTCTCCTCCCCCAATTTAATCGGGTTGGTTGAGATTGAGAATGCTTAACCACAGCCGATCTGTTCCAACATGCTACCATTATTTCACAGCCCGCTATTGGAACCGGGTTTAGAGATTGGTAACTTTAGCTTGTGGACCATAAGGGAATTCTCAATGGTTAGAGTCCGCCTCATTAATTCCAAAATGAAACCTTACCTGCACTTTAAAGAGATAAATCACATCCCCAATTCCAAAAAGTTCCGAGCCATGCTGATAGTAACGTGCGATAAGGACACTTTATTCTAACAAGCTATCAAGTAACAATACTCCCTTAGAGAGAAAATGTGTTTGTCTGCGCCGCTGGGTAAAGGAATTATCTCCACTCTATAGCAATCCCTTTCCCCACTATGTCAGGAGAAAGACTTGAACTACATTAAATGGTGGGATCGTGATCTGGGGGAACACTCTAAACCGTCAAATTTGGAAAGCCCTTTCACTGTGAGATGGGCAGGCAGATTACTGGAGATCAGGAAAAACCAGAGGTATTAAACAAATTTTTTGCCTCTCTGTTTATCAGGGCAGAATCGATATCAATAGTAGCGCCGCAGGAGGAAGCCGCAACCTCCGTATTAACGAACAATTGGTTAACTGAGGAAGAAGTTCATAGGCGGCTTGATAAAATAAAAGTGAACAAGGCACCTGGCCCCGATGGCATACATCCAAGGGTTCTTAAGGAGTTAGGTTCAGTAATAGCCAAACCATTTCATTTAATATTCAAGGACTCTATTTCCACCGGCTCAGTACTACAAGATTGGCGTAAAGCAGATCTGGTGCCTATAGTTAAAAAGGAAGCTAGATCGCAACCAGGGAATTACAGACCTGTAAGCCTGACTTCAATAGTGTGTTAGCTACTTGAAGGTTTAATACAGGATAATATTCAGGAATGCCTCATGGAAAACCAAATTATTAGTAATAGTCAGCATGGATTTATGAAGGATAGATCATTCCAAACTAACCTTATTTGTTTCTTTGAGGAGGTAAGTAGGAATCTATACCAGGGTAATGCAGTTGATGTGATCTACTTAGATTTTGCAAAGGCTATTGATACGTTTTACACAAGGTTAATGTACAAAATAAAGCAAATTGGACTTAGTAAAAATATATTCCCCTGGATTGAAAACTGGTTGAAGAATAGACAACAGTGACGTGTCTTAAATGGAACTTTTTCAGGTTGGGCTAAAGTTCTGAGTGGAGGGGATAGGTACTGGGACCCCTGCTTTTTAACTTGCTAATTAATGACCTTGAGGTTGGCATTGAGAGCAAAGTCTCCATCTTTCCTGATGACACTAAATTGTGTAAGGTAGTAGAATCAGAGCAGGATGTAATTTCTCTCCAGAAGGGCTTGGAGAGACTGGAAACTTGGTCAGGTAAATGGCAGATGAGGTTTAATACTGATAAATGTAAGGTTATGCATTTGGGAAACAAGAATAAACAAGCGACATACAAATTAAATGGGGATAAATTGGGGGAATCCTTGATGGAGAAGGATTTAGGAGTTCTTGTAGACAGCAGGCTTAGCAATAGTGCCCAAAGTCATGCAGTAACTGCAAAGGCAAACAAGACCTTATCTTGCATTAAACGGGTAAGGGATGGAGGGGAAGTAAACATAATTATGCCCCTATTTTTATAAAGCATTAGTAATACCACACCTTGAATATGAATTACGATTTTGGGCACCACTCCTTAGAAAAAACATTATGGAACTAGAGAGCATACAGAGAAGAGCCACCAAATTAATAAAGGGGATGGACAATTTAACTTATGAGGAGAGGCTAGCTAAATTAGATGTATTTACATTAGAAAAGAGGCGTCTAAGAGGGGATATGATAACTATATACAAATATATTCAGGGACAATACAAGGAGCTTTCAAAAGAACTATTCATCCCACGGCAAGTACTAAGGACTCGGGGTCATCCCTTTAGGTTGGAGGAAAGGAGATTTCACCAGCAACAAAGGAAAGAGTTCTTTACAGTAACGGCAGTTAAAATGTGCAATTCGTTACCCATGGAGACTGTGATGGCAGATACAATAGATTTGTTCAAAAAAAGGTTGGACATCCTTTTTAGAAAGGAAAGATATACAGGGATATACCAAATAAGTATACATGGGAAGGATGTTGATCCAGGGAATAATCTGATTGCCAATTCTTGGGGTCAGGAAGGAATTTATTTTTCCCCTTAGATGATATTTCACCGGGGTTTTTTGTTTGCCTTCCTCTGGATCAATATACTGTAAGTACGGATATAGGATAAAGTATCTGTCGTCTAAATTTAGCATAGGTTAAACTTGATGGACGCATGTCTTTTTTTCAACCTCATCTACTATGTAACCATGAACTCAGCCAGTAAGAGAATCAGGAGCGCCCGTGAATCTGTCTCTACACTAAAGAGAATCGCTATAAAGTTCTGTGCTGCGGGTACTTGACTCCTAACAGAGTGAAATGAGATTTTCAAACACACTTCCCCAAACTGTTTTGGGGTTGTTTTCAAAGTGGGGCGATGCTGCACACTTGATGGAACTGCCGTCTTATTAGCCCTCTCTGGTCGTTGGTCTTCAGCCTCATAAACAGGATTGTGGAAACAACAATTAGAGCCTGATTGGTACTTTTGAACAAGCCACCGCAAAACATCACATATAATGGCCGTAAACGTGTATCGCTTATCCTGGCGGCCACTAGGTGCTCCATCGCCGGCTCCTGGAAAGGCCCAACCCCACTCCTCGCTAAGATACTGAATACAAAATGGCAAACTCCTCATTTCGAGAAGATAGCTGCGTATCTTGACGATTCCATGAATAAATTCAGAAACATTTTGGGATCCCTGGTTGGACAAGGCAGGGGGAAGAGGAATTGACCCAGCCTCTTTCACTTTGCTTACCATAAGACATTCAGAGTTTGGGAATAAACCAAGACCCATTAGGTGTCATTTCCTGTCCTTCATCATATTAGAAATAAGTAAAGACAAAGGTCTTGCCGGGTTTTCAAGACGCCTTTTGTTAAAACCAAAACGTCGTTACATGAAATAATTTGTTTCTACTATTTCAAGTACTGTGAGTGCCTTTTTCTATGCTGATTATCTCATTTGTCCCTTAGGTCCTCTCCACTCGTATCCTGGCCATGAAGGCGTCCCTGTGTAAGCTGTCCCCCAGCACGGTAACACGGGTCTGTGATTACCATGCCAAGCTCTTCCTCATGTCCATCAGCTGCACCCTAAAATCTTTGCTGCGTCCCCACTTTCTCAACACCCCTGACAAGAGCCCGGGGGACCGTCTGACTGAGATCTGCAACAAGGTCACTGATGTTGGTAAGAGGAGATAGATGGGACCTGCTCACACCTGTCCACTGGGAGCCCCCCAAAATCCCATGATCTACCTTAATTCCCCCCTACCAAGTACACCCACCTTACTGTCCCCTCCTGAATTACCCCGACCCTCCCAATGTTTTTTTCCACTGTGCACCAATGAGTAAACTCATTAGATGGTTCATTTAATTGGACGAGCTCTTGTGAGCTGTGATCAACTCTTCAGCTCACCCGCAAAGTTAAAATGCAGAGATTTACATGAGGATCAGGGCAGTGGGAGACGGATACTGAACTGGAGACTGATTTGGAGTACATATAACGGGCAGGGTCCTGAAAGTTATCGGGGAGAGGGGGGTTGGTTGCTGTATAATGGGATCAGTTGCTCCTATGATTGTAGGTTTGGTGTAAGCGTCAGTCTCTGTTCCCCACACAGATATAGACAAGGTGATGATTAACCTGAAGACGGAGGAGTTTGTGCTGGACATGCCCACCCTGCAGTCCCTGCAGCAACTTATCCAGTGGCTGGGGGACTTTGTGCTCTACCTGCTGGCCTGCCTCCCCAACCAGGTAACCTTCCCCTCCTCCCCAACCCGATAACACATCCCTCCCAATCAGGTAAATCCTCCACAAAACAGGTAGCAAGCCCCTCTTCCCTCCCCTAACAATGTGTTATCTCTTTCCCCTGAACACCTCTCCCGCAGGGCTCATTGGTCCGGCCTGGACACAGTTTCCTGCGTGACGGTGCCTCACTTGGGACGCTGCGTGAGATGATGGTGATGATCCGGATTTGGGGGCTCCTGAAGCCTAGCTGCCTCCCCGTCTACACGGCAACGTCTGACACACAGGACAGCATGTCTCTGCTCTTCCGCCTGCTCACCCGCCTCTGGCTGTGCTGTAAGATTCCCAGCCTCCTGTCCGGGAGATCCGCTGCACACACTGCTACAGAGCACTATTTCACTTTTATTAGGAGCCCTTATACTTTATAATGGGGGGGTGCTTTAAAAAAAAAAAAAAAAAATCTAAAAATGCCATCTCCTTTTCTGTCCAAATAGTGTGTTTATCTATAAAATGTACTCGCTTCCAATCTCCGCTGCATTATGCAGAAGTATATAAAACAAAATGACATTTCACAGTTCACAATCAATACAAGAAAATATCAGGCCAAATCCAGAATTATTTTAGCATTGCGATGTATACACCCGTGAAATGGTTATCAGATAATGTCATACATACATTACATACATACATAGATTACATACATACATTACATACATACATACATACATACCTCTGGTATCTTGTTCCCCTGCTCAGATTAACTGCTTTCCTCTAGAAAAATGCACAGTACCATTTAGTTCTTTTGGGGTGTGGGGGGATTTAGAATTCATTTTATTGCAATTTTTAGATATATTATCTGCATTGACTAAATGCATCAGAGCGCTCCAGCTGCAAGAAACTGCCCCCGCATTTATTGGAGTAAATCAACCCATTAAACGCAGGGAAGTTTCCTTTCTCTGACACATCTGCTGCTGTTTTTTGCTCCTCAGAGACTTGGATAAGTGACCCCCTTAGTGGTTGTTCTCCGGTACATTCCATGTACCCGTTCTGTGTGCTGATGTGTGAGGGCTGGTTTCCCCCATCCCAACACCCGGTAAACCGGCATTTCCCCAACGCTCCAAACATCGTTCGCTCTCTAACGGCGCGCCGATTATTTCTCCCTTGTAGCCAGTCACTGTTCCCTCCCACGCGATATTCTGCGACATCACTGCCATTGAATCCTATAGAAACTAAGGCTGTGTCCACTCTGCCCGCGCTTGGCACGTTGAGTACAGTGAATGTGCCCGGCCACACTCACGCGGCCCATGCCCGTACGCTCGCGGGCGCTTGGCGAGACAGATGAAATTGTCTTACAGGCGCGCTGAAGGGTCACATGACCTCAACCAATCAGTGCCACTCACTGCACGGCCACGCCCCCGGATAGAGCCCCCCCCCTGCTCGCGCTTGGAAAACAATATGCCGGACAGCTGAGCACTCATGCTTGGAGAGTTGGTGACGTCACCGCTCTCAAGCATGAGCGTGGTCAGCGGCAGAGTGGACGCAGCCTAAAGGATATAACGGGAGGATGTAGGAACAAAAAGGCTGCAGTTTGGGCAGAGTCAATGGCTGCCCCGCAAAGCTTACAGTCTATTAGCTGCATGTAAATGGTATACATGGCTGCTGTTGATTTCCCTGCCCTAGAAGAGGGTGGGTTAACGGGTGCCTTATTGTAAGAATCGGCACTGACCCCCTTCCGTGTCCTTGCCCCCGGCAGCCCGTGACGAGTCTCACCCCTGTGAACCGGATGAGGCGTTAATTGACGAGTGTTGCCTCCTGCCCAGCCAGCTACTCATTCCCAACATGGACTGGCTCCCACTCGGCAATGGCCTCATCAGCCGGCTGCAGAGCAAGCTGCCCCTGCGCCTGCAGTTTGGGAAGCCCCCTGGCACGCTGAATCACGCCTCTGTGCAGTACGACATCTACACGCGGTAAGCCTGAGCGGGGAGGGGGGGGTTAGACACAATCAACAACAACAAAAAATGTTGAAAATATCTATTTTATTTGACTGCACAAACATGAAAAAAATGTAAGGCAAAGGAAAAAGGTAATAATTTTATTGTACATAGTGGAAATGTTTAGTGAAAGGAAGCGGTCACAGTTCTCCCCCTCTCTCGTTCTCCCCCTCTCTCGTTCTCTTCCCCTCTCGTTCTCTTCCCCTCTCGTTCTCTTCCCCTCTCGTTCTCTTCCCCTCTCGTTCTCTTCCCCTCTCGTTCTCTCCCCCTCTCGTTCTCTCCCCCTCTCGTTCTCTCCCCCTCTCGTTCTCCCTCTTTCATAAAAAAGCTTGTGGGTTAACTCTAATGCTATCCCGTCTCATTCAGGTCACCCGTGCAGCCCAAAATCGATCACCTTAGGCGCCTTCACCTGGGAACGTTTCCTACTGAGACCTGCAAGTCCTGCACACGGTGAGGCGGGCGCGGGGAGCAGTCGTTTGGTTGCAAGTTTGTGGGAATCTGTTCCCACCACGCCCGGTTGGGCTAATCCCTTTCTACTTGAGATTCACCGTAATTGGTTCGTTCTAATCGGGGCTGATTTGTAGGGGAGTGGAGTCCCAGCTCTTTATTTCCACAAGAAACTCAATTGTGATTAACATTAGGATTGGTCCAGGACACTAATAAGGAGTGTAGATATATATATTTTTTCTCTTTATTTAAAGCTGAAATGTTTTATAGTAATTTAGAACTAAATGACGTATACTTCAGTTGGGGCTCTGGCACCTTTTTTTGCTTACGAAACATCACAGTTGTTCTTTGTGCTACCACACCAGAGGTGGCTGCAGGACATCTCTGCAGTGTAGCTAAACATGGAAAGGCTATCCCATACATACCTGCAAAGAATGTGCGTTGCGAGTAGGAGCAAATACATTTCTGATGAGATCTGCACAGCAGTGTCCTCTGTACTGAGCGGGGATACACATGTAGCGGGGCCTCTGATATACCATTGGGGGTGCAGTGAGAAAACGGCGGACGTGAGACAATGGGAAACAGCAGTTCCATGAAGTGGGGTACAGAGTGGGAAGCGGGGGCAGTGTCAGCAGTGGGTTAATTGACTTGAAAGAAATGGTCTATTTCATTGATAGAAATTCTGGGCCTGAATATTGGGGCGCATTCATTTTCGAGAAGTGCACCGACTATTTTACGTTCGAAAAGCAGAACAACATTTTCTTAAATGAAATAACCTTTTTAAAACTGATCCCCATTTTCTTAGGCGAGAAGTGGAACTATGGGATTGTAAATAAAATACCACACACACACGTTGCCAGCCTCAACTTTCTAACCCTTCCCTCCACCCCAGGTGTGGCTGCGTCACGATGCTCAAGTCCCCAAACAAGGCCACAGCGGTGAAGCAGTGGGAGCAGCGCTGGATTAAGACCTGTCTGTGTGGGGGGCTGTGGAGGAAGTTGCCCCTCGCCTACTCCTGACCTCCGACCCTCTCCATCCCCCTGATAAGTGAGCAGCCGTGACCGTCATTCAGGCACCCTGTGGCTGTTAGCGTATGGGGGGTACTACTGGGTCTTTACCACAAGGAAGCTAATTGTGCCACAAAGTATTTTTAACTACAGTATGTGTTAAAGTAACATGTAACATGGGGCTGAGATTTTGGAGGGGTTTGATTTGCGTCTGGCTGCTTCCTTTGTGATCACTGACCTGGAATTTGCACAGGCAAAGCCCCCCTCCCACCTTTATTGTCTCCCTGATGAGGACGGAATAAGAGGAGAGGACACACTTTGACAAACACTCCCCCCCAGTCAGATACCCTGATGAAAAGGAATATGTGCTTTTGTTTTCAAAGAAACATAAGCAGCCAGATTCTTGCTTCCTTTTAGCACAGTGACATTTAAGGCAGATAATGAGATTGCAAAACGTTTTCAGGTCAACTGCCTGGGATTATACCTTTCATTCTTCCACCCCCCCCATCCCTCACCAGCCCTTTTCTCCAAACTTTACTCAGGCATTTTTCCAAAATGGGACGTGACCCCACCCCCCTCAGAGCACATGTTACGGCGTCAGAGCATTTATCCTTCTGTAAATAGAACTTTTTGTTTTCACGTTGCAATGGAAAGTCCATAAAATGTCTTTAAATCCACCCGACTCTGAAATCTTCTGTGGCATTCTGGCCCCCTCTGCTTCCTTCTTCCAACCGAAGCGCCTTTATTAAGGCTACAGAGTGTGATAGGCTCCACCCGACCCCGGGTGAGCTGTGTCTATCTGCTGATTAACCTCTTCTGGGATGATGGAATGATGTGGGGATTGAGTTTTGGTCACTGTTCATTATCAAAAACCTGGTTTAGAAAATTTCTTCTGGTCCGTTTCGAAGGTGAAGTTGTGCCAGGCAATTGGATTTTGTTGGGGATCCTGGAGCCTTGGCTAAGAGATTCAAAAAGGAAACAATATGAACTCTAGATATTGGATACAAGAGAGATTAATTCTGTCTGTATTTATTACATTTACCATCTTAAACCAATATGTTAGAGTACGAATATGTGCAGAATAGGTGATCTTCCTACGGTCTGCAAAAGAGTAGCTTAATTTGTATTAGACGCTTAAATTATGGAGGATGATCTACAGTAGTTGTATGATAGAGGCTAGCGAGGGAGTTGTGTTTCTGTTGGGCAATTAAAGACGAGTGCTGATCTAAAGATAAGAGCCTGACACAATGCATGTGTCACAGAGGCTATTGCTGTCACCAGATCCTATTGGAAGGCAAATTTGTGGCTCAAATAATGTAGCACAGATGAACGTTGCACACAACAATTTGTTGATCACTGTATTACAGTGAAGAGGATACATTTCTATATTGATCACAACGTGTGGTCACCCAGGCACTGTCCTTTTCAATTGCTGGCATGCAGAATGTATACAACAGACGACAGAGAAGCACAATGCTACATCCAATATGACAAAAGTACACAGTAAAATACTTATATATTCTCTTTAAAAAAGTGTCATTTAGTTTAACCCTTTGGCCAAAGCATTGTAAGCCTGCGAGACACGTCAAGGCAGACCCAGTTCGCAAGTCCTAACACTACCAGATAAAATACTAATATTCCTCTGTTAGGATTAAAATTCTCATGTACCTCTATTAGGAGGGAGAAAGACCACATTGGATCTGTATCCAGCAGAATGAAAAAGGACCTGCAAACGGGGTTCTATGTGTTTGGCATGCAGAATGACAAGTAAATGTGCAATAACAAGTAATCAGGTTGATCCCAAATGGATCTCGTGCCACTGTGAGAGCAGTAAGGATCACAAGACAACTGTGGTTATTATAAAGTGATGCAAATACTGAAATGCTGCAGTCTTGACACAATGTCACCAGTATATTTGTCAGTGCAGAGGGATGTTTGTTTGAGGCATATTAAAAAGCCTAATAGACTCCCACTCCTCCTGCAGACCGAGCTAAAAATAAGAGGTTAAATAGACCACAAGAAAAAGAAAGTGAGAGCGCGCTGACCCCTGCTAGTGATTTAGAATATATATCATTTGTAGATGGTGTCTGGAGGGAGAGAGGGAGAGTGCGCAGTGTCCTAGGTGCCTGAATATAGTGCATCCTCCCAGACAGACGGAGCTCCACAGACTGAATGTCAGCCTGAGCTGACATAGGCTGGATCCATGCTACCGCAGACCGTGCGGAGGCATCCGCACGCTGAGCGAACAGACTGGCTTAAGGCAATGTTCGCGTCCATGCGGCGTGCGGGCATGTCCGTGCGGAAGGGGGAGGCGCGCGTTGTGTGAGAAATCGGCTAAACTGGTTTCTCAGCGCAACAGACAGGTCACGTGAGCGGTTTGCCCATTGAGGGCGAACCTGCTCCGTGACGTCACTGGCACGTCCATGAACGGCGCGCGTACCATGGACAAAAAACGCACTGACTTTAAGCGGGTGACGTCACGGCTGCACACGCCTCCGCACGGGCGAAAGCACTGTGGACCGCCGCACACGCCTCCGCATGGGCGAAGGCACTGTGCACCGCCGCACACCCTCCGCACGGGCGAAGGCACTGTGCACCGCCGCACACCCTCCGCACGGGCGAAGGCACTGTGCACCTGGCCTTACACTAACCCCTAGTGCGTCCAACGTAACTACTGTCTGTAAAAAAAACGATAGCCACCACCCGCACCCCCTGACACAAGGCAGACCGCTAGGACCCAGGGCAGACCGCTAGGACACAGGGCAGACCGCTAGGACACAGGGCAGACCGCTAGGGGAGCACCTGCGGTTACGCAGAAACTGCTCGGACATCAATGATTTCAAAGCACAAGTGGCAGAGATGAGAGCGATTCCTGAGCAGGTGTTACTGTTCCAACAGCCTAACAAAAAGGGGTATAGCCGAGCTCTATTTACCCCCAAGTTCCACAACAAAGACACAAGTGATGCAGAGCCCTTATTTGAAAATATCAGATAATTAAAACGGGTTTGGGCAAATAAGCAATATATTTCTTCACATGTCATTCGTGCAAAGCGTGTACATGTCCCCCAGCAATGGTTTGAAACACTGAATCAATTCACAATCCCACAACATAAAACATTTCATTAATTGCAAGATTAGTGGGGTCATTTATCTGGCAACATGTAGGTGCGGTCTAAAGTATGTTTGTAAAACCAAAAGACAACCGAGACAGAGGGTCGTGCAGCACGTACAGTAAGATCCATACGGAATGCCACAAACACCAATTTCACCAAATGCTCGCAAACCCCCCGCCACGCCCCCTCCCCTCGCAAACTCTCCCTCTCTCCCAGGACCGCGATCTGCGGTGAAGCGCTGTGCACGCGCCGCCGCTCCCAGTTAGGTGCGGGTGCTACAGAACGCACTGGGACCGCAGCCTCAAACATGTCGGCTGCGCAACGGGTGCGTCCCATGGTGTTTGGAGAGGCGGAGGCTGCATTCCGCCTCTCCTCTCGCTTTCCTCTATTCCAGGCGCAGAGAAGCTGCAGATTGCAGCTTCTCTGCCTCCCAGACAGCACGGAATGTGTCCGCTGAGCAGCTGGCAAAGCGTTTCCCGCAGGGTCTGCACCCCAGTTGAGAAACACTGGGAAGGGTAAAGATGACATCTCAAGAAACTGGCATGACCCAATAGAGCGATCACCAAATGTTTTATCTTCTATCACGTATGGCACACTTGTCAAGTCTACAATTCCATATTTCATATCTTTTGGATGGTATGGGATAGTCACGCCCCCTGGCACTCCGTAAAACACCTGCCAGGAATGCTTTGAAATCCCTTTAAACTGTGTCCTGTTTGTGTTAGTGTCGGGAGAACCATAATTTACTCCCATCTCTGGCAAAATATATGTTCTTATCTCTAGATTCTATCAGTCCGAAAACTAGGGCTGGCCATGGGGTCGACAGGCAATAAAACATTTCTGTGTATTTTTAATATCAAACTCCAATCACATTAACCCCTGAAACGCAGATCTTTCCATGAAAGGTATTGAAAATTGTTGGTTTGAGGGGGTGAGCGGGGAATGAGGGGTGGCAATAAGTTCGAGAATGTTCAATACAGTGTCAAAGAGAAACTTATGCAATTCATAAGCTACACATGCTTTCTCCCAATGGATTTAACATATCCAAAGCTTTAGCCGCTTTCATTAAGAGCAAAGTTCAAACTCTGCAATTATTTCGATTTCTTTTTTCCCGTATCTCACATATTTTCTGTTTACATCTTTTCAGTTAATAGAATTGAATAGGGTCATTTACTTTAAGACCTCCTTTTAATAATTGTTATATATATTTTTTTATTTTTTATAAATATTTTTACTTTGTCCCGATCTCTTTATTATTTAAGCGAAGCTCCACACACACGAATAAATGACAGAACATTTAAAGTGAGTGTCCTTAAACCGGGGTATGCCTGTATATATCATTTGTAGATGGTGTCTGGAGGGAGAGAGAGAGAGCCTCCCAGACAGACGGAGCTCCACAGACTGAATGTCAGCCTGAGCTGACATAGGCTGGATCCATGGTACCGCAGACCGTGCGGAGGCATCCGCACGCTGAGCGAACAGACTGGCTTAAGGCAATGTTCGCGTCCATGCGGCGTGCGGGCATGTCCGCGCGGAAGCAGGGGGAGGCGCGCGTTGTGTGAGAAATCGGCTAAACTGATTTCTCAGCGCAACAGACAGGTCACGTGAGCGGTTTGCCCATTGAGGGCGAACCTGCTCCGTGACGTCACTGGCACGCCCACGGACGGCACGCGTACCATGGACAAAAAACGCACTGACTTTAAGCGGGTGACGTCACGGCTGCACACGCCTCCGCACGGGCGAAGGCACTGTGGACCGCCGCACACCCTCCGCACGGGCGAAGGCACTGTGCACCGCCGCACACGCCTCCGCACGGGCGAAGGCACTGTGCACCGCCGCACACCCTCCGCACGGGCGAAGGCACTGTGCACCGCCGCACACCCTCCGCACGGGCGAAGGCGCTGTGCACCGCCGCACACCCTCCGCACGGGCGAAGGCACTGTGCACCGCCGCACACCCTCCGCACGGGCGAAGGCACTGTGCACCGCCGCACACCCTCCGCACGGGCGAAGGCGCTGCACCGCCGCACACCCTCCGCACGGGCGAAGGCACTGTGCACCGCCGCACACCCTCCGCACGGACGAAGGCGCTGCACCGCCGCACACCCTCCGCACGGGCGAAGGCACTGTGCACCGCCGCACACCCTCCGCACGGGCGAAGGCGCTGCACCGCCGCACACCCTCCGCACGGGCGAAGGCGCTGTGCACCGCCGCACACCCTCCGCACGGGCGAAGGCGCTGTTCACCGCCGCACACCCTCCGCACGGGCGAAGGCGCTGTGCACCGCCGCACACCCTCCGCACGGGCGAAGGCGCTGTGCACCGCCGCACACCCTCCGCACGGGCGAAGGCGCTGTGCACCGCCGCACACCCTCCGCACAGGCGAAGGCGCTGTGCACCGCCGCACACCCTCCGCACGGGCGAAGGCGCTGTGCACCGCCGCACACCCTCCGCACGGGCGAAGGCGCTGTGCACCGCCGCACACCCTCCGCACGGGCGAAGGCGCTGTGCACCGCCGCACACCCTCCGCACGGGCGAAGGCACTGTGCACCGCCGCACACGCCTCCGCACGGGCGAAGGCACTGTGCACCGCCGCACACCCTCCGCACGGGCGAAGGCACTGTGCACCGCCGCACACCCTCCGCACGGGCGAAGGCGCTGTGCACCGCCGCACACCCTCCGCACGGGCGAAGGCACTGTGCACCGCCGCACACCCTCCGCACGGGCGAAGGCACTGTGCACCGCCGCACACCCTCCGCACGGGCGAAGGCGCTGCACCGCCGCACACCCTCCGCACGGGCGAAGGCACTGTGCACCGCCGCACACCCTCCGCACGGACGAAGGCGCTGCACCGCCGCACACCCTCCGCACGGGCGAAGGCACTGTGCACCGCCGCACACCCTCCGCACGGGCGAAGGCGCTGCACCGCCGCACACCCTCCGCACGGGCGAAGGCGCTGTGCACCGCCGCACACCCTCCGCACGGGCGAAGGCGCTGTTCACCGCCGCACACCCTCCGCACGGGCGAAGGCGCTGTGCACCGCCGCACACCCTCCGCACGGGCGAAGGCGCTGTGCACCGCCGCACACCCTCCGCACGGGCGAAGGCGCTGTGCACCGCCGCACACCCTCCGCACGGGCGAAGGCGCTGTGCACCGCCGCACACCCTCCGCACGGGCGAAGGCGCTGTGCACCGCCGCACACCCTCCGCACGGGCGAAGGCGCTGTGCACCGCCGCACACCCTCCGCACGGGCGAAGGCGCTGTGCACCGCCGCACACCCTCCGCACGGGCGAAGGCACTGTGCACCGCCGCACATCCTCCGCACGGGCGAAGGCACTGTGCACCGCCGCACACCCTCCGCACGGGCGAAGGCGCTGCACCGCCGCACACCCTCCGCACGGGCGAAGGCGCTGTGCACCGCCGCACACCCTCCGCACGGGCGAAGGCGCTGTGCACCGCCGCACACCCTCTGCACGGGCGAAGGCGCTGCACCGCCGCACACTAACCCCTAGTGCGTCCAACGTAACTACTGTCTGTAGAAAACCGATAGCCACCACCCGCACCCCCTGACACAGGGCAGACCGCTAGGACACAGGGCAGACCGCTAGGACACAGGGCAGACCGCTAGGACACAGGGCAGACCGCTAGGACACAGGGCAGTAGCTTGTGAACAGACAGTTGACCCACCCCATCGTCTTCATCCTGGTGAAACCTCATTCTCGGTTCCGAGGGAAGAAACAATGTCATGACAGAGCTTTTTATTGCGACACTTATGGGGTAATAGAAGCAGGAGGGCAGCGTATTTGGGTGGAGACTGTCTAGAATGAAGAGGGTGTGTGGGTCTGCTAACTCCTATAGATCTGCTGTCCGTGGCTGCACAGGGGAGGAGCACAGCAGTGTTGGACGCATAACATGGGCATAATGGATGGAGTGGTGAGACAGGATCTCACAAGGACACCTGAAAATCTATAGGAGAAGGTGTGTGAGAAGAGTTCCTCATGAAGAATTCATTTTCTGCTTGATCCAATTCAAGATTTTTGGACATGTAAAATCCACGGGGTTTGAAGGGGTCCCCTGGAGTCACCCTACGGGAGAGCAGCAGCAGCAGCAGCAAGAGTAGAGCCGCCCTCTGTGTACCCAGCACTGAGATACCATTGTGTCTGTTTTGCAGGGATGTTCTGGCATCTTACTGTAACTCTCCTTACCCGGCTCTAAAGTAGGGCACATCAGATTAACTATACATCTTGGCAGGGCTCAGTATCTCAGGCCTTTGCAGGGTGCTGGGTAGGTGCAGGCCGGGTATGAATAAGTGAATAGGAAAAAAATGGGTGTCAGGAATGTTTATAAAACAAAAAGGTGCTTTATGTTGTTACGGCGGTCAATAACGCCCCACAGGTATTTATATACTTGGTAACACAGGAAACCCGTGCCAAACCATATAATTATATATTTCCCAGGGATTCTGATGCTCTCTCGCTGTGATGTCCCACGGTGAAAACAGCAGAGCCCAGTGTGATGTGAAGAGTGTCCTGTGCAGGGTGCGTAGAAAAATACCCCCCACCAAAAGGCCAGGGCAGTTGCAAAAACTCCTGCGAGCCTTCTCCTGTGCCTTCACCTTACCAGAAAAAACATACAGTTACAATAAAAGGCAGACCAGCGTCTTAAAATAAAAAGGGAAAACATAAAAGAAAACCTATACTTTACCAAATGCCATAGATTTTCCCCCAGAGAGGTCACTGGTAAGAGACGATGAAATATCCCATATCGGGTGGACACCTCTGTGGACATCTAAACTTCATAATTCAGTCTTAAATACATTCTTTTCCACTGAACACAACCTAAACCCAGCCCTCGTTGTAAATTAGCTGTGAGATTAACAGTTTTACGACAGAGCAAAACACCTCCCACCAAATGACGGTTACCTAAAGCCTGCAATATCTAATATATACTCATAACTATATCTCTGTAATACTTACGGAAATGTGAGACATCAATACATTCAGGCACTCACTGCAAACGCAAGGAGAGTAAATGTGAGACATCAATACATTCAGGCACTCACTGCAAACGCAAGGAGAGTAAGTGTGAGACATCAATACATTCAGGCACTCACTGCAAACGCAAGGAGAGTAAGTGTGAGACATCAATACATTCAGGCACTCACTGCAAACGCAAGGAGAGTAAATGTGAGACATCAATACATTCAGGCACTCACTGCAAACGCAAGGAGAGTAAGTGTGAGACATCAATACATTCAGGCACTCACTGCAAACGCAAGGAGAGTAAGTGTGAGACATCAATACATTCAGGCACTCACTGCAAACGCAAGGAGAGTAAATGTGAGACATCAATACATTCAGGCACTCACTGCAAACGCAAGGAGAGTAAGTGTGAGACATCAATACATTCAGGCACTCACTGCAAACGCAAGGAGAGTAAGTGTGAGACATCAATACATTCAGGCGCTCACTGCAAACGCAAGGAGAGTAAGTGTGAGACATCAATACATTCAGGCGCTCACTGCAAACGCAAGGAGAGTAAATGTGAGACATCAATACATTCAGGCACTCACTGCAAACGCAAGGAGAGTAAGTGTGAGACATCAATACATTCAGGCACTCACTGCAAACGCAAGGAGAGCAAGTGTGAGACATCAATACATTCAGGCACTCACTGCAAACGCAAGGAGAGTAAATGTGAACAGCGTAATCATAAAGTTAAGATAAATATTAATATCTGTCTCTAGGTACCTGCTACATCTGACGTGTCTGTAATCATTATGTGTGACTCGGTTCCACAGATACACACATGTCATTTTTAGCATGTTCAGCAGAGGACGTTACATGATATTCTCATATTTAATACGGTCACTCTTGGTTTGATACCTTCTGTAGCCACGCCCCTGGCCATCCATGCACCCCCTGCCGAGAAATGCTTTGAAGCTCGGTCTCGAAAGTTGTCACAGGGGCTATATTTTACACCAACGTCTCCAGACATTGCCCTTATCTCGACTCTACCAGCCATATACACTGGGCCTGCAAAAGGGTGTTAACATACAATAAACCCACTCTTTGTACTTTTCACACCTAACTTCAGTCAAGCCCTTTTGAAGCCCCCACAGATTCCTGACAAGACAGACCACACATTTTCTATTTTAAACCCAAACTGGAGCTCATTAACCCCTTAAGCACCAGAGGGATTAAAATACCTAATATATCATGACATTATCATGACACCAAGGTTTAGCCAAGAAGTGATGCACTATCCCAGATTGTCCACTTGGTAGCGCCCTGCACACACTGTCAGCTGATCTCTAATATTGCCATTGCTCTGTGTGTGTGTGTGTGTGTGCGTGCGTGTAATGATATTAACAGAGGAAGGATCGAAACACTGATCCAACACAGTCCTGTGTTACTGTGTTATTATTAGTATTACTATGTTGCATGCGTGTTTAACATGTTCAGGTGTAAACAGTCACATACACACATACACTCTCCCCGCTGACTTCCCACTCTGCCATCCACGACCTGCCTCATAAAGGCGCCAGTGGCGGAAAGACGGAACACACAGACACAAAGAGCTGGGGGAGACCTTTAATGAAAGCAAAGCAAGAAGCAGCATATAACGTATCAGTTACTTTCCGTATAGCACTGGTGAAGATCTTCCTTTCTGACACAACCATGGCCAAGCAGGCTATAGAGCTGAGATTCTGCAGGAAACCTCTAAAAAGTGGTTATTTAGTCCTCCAAAAATCTACAGGAGGAATGAGTTGATTTATGGAGAGCACTCTAATCCCAGATTGGAGTGTGAGCACTTTAGGCATTTCCAATTTCGCACGTTTCAGATAGATATAATATTGCAGAGGGGGTTTAAATAGTTATCTGCTATGGGGTGGATGTTGAGGGTGTGCAGATAACCCTACAAAGGTGGGTAAGGAGGGCGGGTGACATCCCTGTGAGAGCAGATTAAGGGACGCAGAGAGCGCGGCGAGACCGTCATCCTGACATTATCTTCCTGATCCAGGGCAGGAAGCTGGCGATGTGGGTGTACACTCCGGGGGGGCTGTCATTTCCAAAGGACACGATACCCATGGCCACCCCATCACACACCAGGGGTGCCCCAGAGTCACCCTGAAATTGGAAGCAACACGGTGAGACATCCTGACCAGTTTAATACTGAGGACATATGTGTGTCTGTACTGTATAAAGTAACCATGTATTTATTTGTCATCTGAACTCTATGCCCAGGACAAACTTGAAAACGAGCGGTAACTCTCAATGTATTACTTCCTGGTAAATAGAAGATGCAGGGCACTGCGGGTTTCTATAGAGCTAAGTTATTGCCAGTGGATTGACGTTTCGACCTCACAGGGTCTTTTTCAAGATGAATGGCCATTCATTTAGCTTCTTCTATTTAGCCAGATTCGTTGGCATATTATGCAGAGATTCCTGGGGCAGGCGCACAGGTAGGTGTATCTTTGTTTGTTATTACTTTCATTCATTGGTGTGCAGCATTTCCCATGTATAGTGTTACTTCTTGGTAAAACATTTAATAAATAAATAAAAGCCCAGAGCAGCAACAAGACCCTCAACACAGAGAAACAAACCCTATACAAACATGGGCTAAAGGGGCTGGAGTTACTCACCCTGCCCTGTGACCTCAGATATTACCCCTTGAGTACCAGAGGAGCCTGCCCATGGCACTCAAGGAGTTAAAGCATAAGACAATATGGCAGGAGGGGTCAACTCCAGTCCTCAAGGACCACAAACAGGTCAGGTTTTCAGGATATCCCAGCTTTAGCACAGGTGGCTCAATCAGTGGCTCAGTCATTACAACTGAGCTACTGATTGAGCCACCTGTGCTAAAGCTGGGATATCCTGAAAGCCTGACCTGTTGGTGGCACTTGAGGACTGGAGTTGGCCACCCCTGCACTATGGGGCTGCTGGACATGGGTTATTCGTAAAGCCGAACCCTAAAAGCCTTCCCTTTTCTCTCTCTACTTTGTACAGCGCAAACACAGGAAACGGAGAGAGGTCTGTTTATCTGAAGGGAAGTGAATCAGATGCATTGGCTGGGGTTTATTAAGCTCCAATGTGTGGGTATTGCAACCGATCCAGCAGTTATCTGCTATTCAAGTCAATGGCAGTAAACGCAGGATCGGGGTGTGTTACCCCACATCGGAGATTGATTGATCTGTTCCATCGTTATTGTTTGCCAATTACTAGAGAAGTTCTATATTAAATAGGGACAGTTGAAAAGGATTGTGGGGTGTCTGTCTGTGTGTGTGTGTGTGTGTTTCTCGCTGTGTGTACCTGTCTCTGTTTCACTCTGTGTGTGTGTGCCTGTCTCTGTTTCTCTGTGCGTGTGCCTGTCTCTGTTTCTCTGTGTGTGTGTGCCTGTCTCTGTTTCTCTGTGCGTGTGCCTGTCTGTTTCTCTCTGTGTGCGCCTGTCTCTGTTTCTCTCTGTGTGTGCCTGTCTGTTTCTCTCTGTGTGCGCCTGTCTCTGTTTCTCTGTGTGTGTGCCTGTCTGTTTCTCTCTGTGTGCGCCTGTCTCTGTTTCTCTCTGTGTGTGTGCCTGTCTCTGTTTCTCTCTGTGTGTGTGCCTGTCTCTGTTTCTCTCTGTGTGTGTGCCTGTCTCTGTTTCTCTCTGTGTGCGCCTGTCTCTGTTTCTCTCTGTGTGTGTGCCTGTCTCTGTTTCTCTCTGTGTGTGCGCCTGTCTCTGTTTCTCTGTGTGCGTGCCTGTCTGTTTCTCTCTTTGTGTGTGTGTGTGTGTGTGTGTGTCTCTGTTTCTCTGTGCGTGTGCCTGTCTCTGTTTCTCTGTGTGTGTGCCTGTCTCTGTTTCTCTCTGTGTGTGCCTGTCTCTGTTTCTCTGTGTGCATGTGTCTGTCTGTTTCTCTCTTTGTGTGTCTGTCTCTGTTTCACTGTGAGTGTGTGTGTGTCTGTCTCTGTTTCACTCTGTGTGTGTGCCTGTCTCTGTTTCTCTCTGTGTGTGTCTGTCTCTGTTTCTCTGTGTGCATGTGTCTGTCTGTTTCTCTCTTTGTGTGTGTGTGTGTGTGTGTCTGTCTCTGTTTCTCTCTGTGTGTGTCTGTCTCTGTTTCTCTCTGTGTGCGCCTGTCTCTGTTTCTCTCTGTGTGCGCCTGTCTCTGTTTCTCTCTGTGTGCGCCTGTCTCTGTTTCTCTCTGTGTGCGCCTGTCTCTGTTTCTCTCTGTGTGCGCCTGTCTCTGTTTCTCTCTGTGTGTGCCTGTCTCTGTTTCTCTGTGTGTGCGCCTGTCTCTGTTTCTCTCTGTGTGTGCCTGTCTCTGTTTCTCTCTGTGTGCACCTGTCTCTGTTTCTCTCTGTGTGCGCCTGTCTCTGTTTCTCTCTGTGTGCGCCTGTCTCTGTTTCTCTCTGTGTGTGCCTGTCTCTGTTTCTCTCTGTGTGCACCTGTCTCTGTTTCTCTCTGTGTGCCTGTCTCTGTTTCTCTCTGTGTGCACCTGTCTCTGTTTCTCTCTGTGTGCACCTGTCTCTGTTTCTCTCTGTGTGCGCCTGTCTCTGTTTCTCTCTGTGTGCGCCTGTCTCTGTTTCTCTCTGTGTGCGCCTGTCTCTGTTTCTCTCTGTGTGCGCCTGTCTCTGTTTCTCTCTGTGTGTGCCTGTCTCTGTTTCTCTGTGTGTGCGCCTGTCTCTGTTTCTCTCTGTGTGCGCCTGTCTCTGTTTCTCTGTGTGTGCGCCTGTCTCTGTTTCTCTCTGTGTGTGTCTGTCTCTGTTTCTCTCTGTGTGCGCCTGTCTCTGTTTCTCTCTGTGTGCGCCTGTCTCTGTTTCTCTCTGTGTGCGCCTGTCTCTGTTTCTCTCTGTGTGCGCCTGTCTCTGTTTCTCTCTGTGTGCGCCTGTCTCTGTTTCTCTCTGTGTGCGCCTGTCTCTGTTTCTCTCTGTGTGCGCCTGTCTCTGTTTCTCTCTGTGTGTGCCTGTCTCTGTTTCTCTCTGTGTGTGCCTGTCTCTGTTTCTCTCTGTGTGCGCCTGTCTCTGTTTCTCTCTGTGTGCGCCTGTCTCTGTTTCTCTCTGTGTGCGCCTGTCTCTGTTTCTCTCTGTGTGCGCCTGTCTCTGTTTCTCTCTGTGTGCGCCTGTCTCTGTTTCTCTCTGTGTGCGCCTGTCTCTGTTTCTCTCTGTGTGCGCCTGTCTCTGTTTCTCTCTGTGTGCGTCTGTCTCTGTTTCTCTCTGTGTGCGTCTGTCTCTGTTTCTCTCTGTGTGTGCCTGTCTCTGTTTCTCTCTGTGTGTCTGTCTCTGTTTCTCTCTGTGTGCGCCTGTCTCTGTTTCTCTCTGTGTGCGCCTTTCTCTGTTTCTCTCTGTGTGTGTCTGTCTCTGTTTCTCTCTGTGTGCGCCTGTCTCTGTTTCTCTCTGTGTGCGCCTTTCTCTGTTTCTCTCTGTGTGCGTCTGTCTCTGTTTCTCTCTGTGTGTGCGCCTGTCTCTGTTTCTCTCTGTGTGCGCCTGTCTCTGTTTCTCTCTGTGTGCGCCTGTCTCTGTTTCTCTCTGTGTGCCTGTCTATGTTTCTCTCTGTGTGTGCGCCTTTCTCTGTTTCTCTCTGTGTGCGTCTGTCTCTGTTTCTCTCTGTGTGTGCGCCTGTCTCTGTTTCTCTCTGTGTGCGCCTGTCTCTGTTTCTCTCTGTGTGCGCCTGTCTCTGTTTCTCTCTGTGTGCCTGTCTATGTTTCTCTCTGTGTGTCTGTCTCTGTTTCTCTCTGTGTGTGCGCCTGTCTCTGTTTCTCTCTGTGTGCCTGTCTATGTTTCTCTCTGTGTGTGCGCCTTTCTCTGTTTCTCTCTGTGTGCGCCTGTCTCTGTTTCTCTCTGTGTGCGCCTGTCTCTGTTTCTCTCTGTGTGCGCCTGTCTCTGTTTCTCTCTGTGTGCGCCTGTCTCTGTTTCTCTCTGTGTGTCTGTCTCTGTTTCTCTCTGTGTGCGCCTGTCTCTGTTTCTCTCTGTGTGCGCCTGTCTCTGTTTCTCTCTGTGTGCGCCTGTCTCTGTTTCTCTCTGTGTGCGCCTGTCTATGTTTCTCTCTGTGAGCGCCTGTCTCTGTTTCTCTCTGTGTGTCTGTCTCTGTTTCTCTCTGTGTGCGCCTGTCTATGTTTCTCTCTGTGTGCGCCTGTCTATGTTTCTCTCTGTGTGCGCCTGTCTCTGTTTCTCTCTGTGTGCGTCTGTCTCTGTTTCTCTCTGTGTGTGCGCCTGTCTCTGTTTCTCTCTGTGTGCGTCTGTCTCTGTTTCTCTCTGTATGCGCCTGTCTCTGTTTCTCTGTGTGCGCCTGTCTCTGTTTCTCTCTGTGTGCGCCTGTCTATGTTTCTCTCTGTGTGTGTGCCTTTCTCTGTTTCTCTCTGTGTGCGCCTGTCTCTGTTTCTCTCTGTGTGCGCCTGTCTCTGTTTCTCTCTGTGTGCGCCTGTCTCTGTTTCTCTCTGTGTGCGCCTGTCTCTGTTTCTCTCTGTGTGTGCCTGTCTCTGTTTCTCTCTGTGTGCGCCTGTCTCTGTTTCTCTCTGTGTGCGCCTGTCTCTGTTTCTCTCTGTGTGCGCCTGTCTCTGTTTCTCTCTGTGTGCGCCTGTCTCTGTTTCTCTCTGTGTGCGCCTGTCTCTGTTTCTCTCTGTGTGCGTCTGTCTCTGTTTCTCTCTGTGTGCGCCTGTCTCTGTTTCTCTCTTTGTGTGTCTGTCTCTGTTTCTCTCTGTGTGCGTCTGTCTCTGTTTCTCTCTGTGTGCGTCTGTCTCTGTTTCTCTCTGTGTGTCTGTCTCTGTTTCTCTGTGTGTGTCTGTCTCTGTTTCTCTCTGTGTGCGCCTGTCTCTGTTTCTCTGTGTGCGCCTGTCTGTTTCTCTCTGTGTGCGCCTGTCTCTGTTTCTCTCTGTGTGCGCCTGTCTCTGTTTCTCTCTGTGTGCGTCTGTCTCTGTTTCTCTCTGTGTGCCTGTCTCTGTTTCTCTGTGTGTGTCTGTCTCTGTTTCTCTCTGTGTGCGCCTGTCTCTGTTTCTCTCTGTGTGCGCCTGTCTCTGTTTCTCTCTGTGTGCGCCTGTCTCTGTTTCTCTCTGTGTGCGCCTGTCTCTGTTTCTCTCTGTGTGCGTCTGTCTCTGTTTCTCTCTGTGTGCGCCTGTCTCTGTTTCTCTCTTTGTGTGTCTGTCTCTGTTTCTCTCTGTGTGCGCCTGTCTCTGTTTCTCTCTTTGTGTGTCTGTCTCTGTTTCTCTCTGTGTGCGTCTGTCTCTGTTTCTCTCTGTGTGCGTCTGTCTCTGTTTCTCTCTGTGTGTCTGTCTCTGTTTCTCTGTGTGTGTCTGTCTCTGTTTCTCTCTGTGTGCGCCTGTCTCTGTTTCTCTGTGTGCGCCTGTCTGTTTCTCTCTGTGTGCGCCTGTCTCTGTTTCTCTCTGTGTGCGTCTGTCTCTGTTTCTCTCTGTGTGCGCCTGTCTCTGTTTCTCTGTGTGCGCCTGTCTCTGTTTCTCTGTGTGCGCCTGTCTCTGTTTCTCTCTGTGTGCGCCTGTCTCTGTTTCTCTCTGTGTGCGTCTGTCTCTGTTTCTCTCTGTGTGCGTCTGTCTCTGTTTCTCTCTGTGTGTCTGTCTCTGTTTCTCTGTGTGTGTCTGTCTCTGTTTCTCTCTGTGTGCGTCTGTCTCTGTTTCTCTCTGTGTGCGCCTGTCTCTGTTTCTCTCTGTGTGCGCCTGTCTCTGTTTCTCTGTGTGCGCCTGTCTCTGTTTCTCTCTGTGTGCGCCTGTCTCTGTTTCTCTCTTTGTGCGCCTGTCTCTGTTTCTCTCTGTGTGTGTCTGTCTCTGTTTCTCTCTGTGTGCGCCTGTCTCTGTTTCTCTCTGTGTGCGCCTGTCTCTGTTTCTCTCTGTGTGCGCCTGTCTCTGTTTCTCTCTGTGTGCGCCTGTCTCTGTTTCTCTCTGTGTGCGCCTGTCTCTGTTTCTCTCTGTGTGTGTGTGTGTGTGTCTGTGTGTCTGTCTCTGTTTCTCTCTGTGTGCGCCTGTCTCTGTTTCTCTCTGTGTGCGCCTGTCTCTGTTTCTCTGTGTGCGCCTGTCTCTGTTTCTCTCTGTGTGCGCCTGTCTCTGTTTCTCTCTGTGTGCGCCTGTCTCTGTTTCTCTCTGTGTGCGCCTGTCTATGTTTCTCTCTGTGCGTCTGTCTCTGTTTCTCTCTGTGTGTGTCTGTCTCTGTTTCTCTCTGTGTGTGTCTGTCTCTGTTTCTCTCTGTGTGCGCCTGTCTCTGTTTCTCTCTGTGTGCGCCTGTCTCTGTTTCTCTGTGTGCGCCTGTCTCTGTTTCTCTCTGTGTGCGCCTGTCTCTGTTTCTCTCTGTGTGCACCTGTCTCTGTTTCTCTCTGTGTGCACCTGTCTCTGTTTCTCTCTGTGTGCGCCTGTCTCTGTTTCTCTCTGTGTGCACCTGTCTCTGTTTCTCTCTGTGTGCGCCTGTCTCTGTTTCTCTCTGTGTGCGCCTGTCTCTGTTTCTCTCTGTGTGCGCCTGTCTCTGTTTCTCTCTTTGTGCGCCTGTCTCTGTTTCTCTCTGTGTGTGTCTGTCTCTGTTTCTCTCTGTGTGCGCCTGTCTCTGTTTCTCTCTGTGTGCGCCTGTCTCTGTTTCTCTCTGTGTGCGCCTGTCTCTGTTTCTCTCTGTGTGCGCCTGTCTCTGTTTCTCTCTGTGTGCGCCTGTCTCTGTTTCTCTCTGTGTGCGCCTGTCTCTGTTTCTCTCTGTGTGTGCCTGTCTCTGTTTCTCTCTGTGTGCACCTGTCTCTGTTTCTCTCTGTGTGCGCCTGTCTCTGTTTCTCTCTGTGTGTGCCTGTCTCTGTTTCTCTCTGTGTGCGTCTGTCTCTGTTTCTCTCTGCGCTGGAAGAGTTGAAGGCCGAGGCAAGCCGAGGGACGTTAACCCAGTCGGGGCATTATTGGCCAGTAATGCCCTGTTCTGAGGGGATTATTACTTCATTATTTTCTCCCGAGGTTGCACGGACGAGCAAATATCTTTGCTGTCATTGTGTCAGTTTGGTCTCTGAGTCTCTCCTGTGCCCTTACTGGGATCTCTCTTTCACAAAGTCCTAAAAACACATTTTTTTTTTTAAGTTTCCTTACCTTTACCTTTTATACTCAGATTCCACATCACACTGATTATTGATATAGAAACATTTGTGGATCTAAATTTGCGCAGCCGTTAGATAATTAAATCATGCAAAGAAGGTGTTACATGAGGAGTTGCACACGGACGTTTTGTTACTAGGCAGGTCTGTGGCTTTAATCTCCTCTGCATGGTGCTAATTTAGGAGTGGTTAGAGTCTCTCACCTTGGCAGCATCCCCACTGCTCCCAGGCTGCCCAGCACACATCATGGCATCACTGAGTTCCACTGGGATGCTCTCCTGGCATCTCTGGTTGTTCACAATAGTCACGTTCACCTCCATTAGCACCCGGGGCACTCTCCCGTGCCCCATCTGCCCCCAGCCTGCCACGTTACACACTGTGCCCGATGCCACACGCTTGTTTTTCTTTGGCAGGGCGATGGGTTGGATGGCATCATTCAGGTGGACTTTAGCTTTCAGCTAGGAGAGTAAACAAGCTGAGTGTCAGGGCCAGCGTTGGAGAGGAAAACAGTATATACAGTGTGTATATATATGTATGTACGTACGTACAGGTATCTGTACCGTGTTAGCCGAGCTTAATAATCAAAAACAAATAGACGATACTGTTCTGTGGATATATAACGTTGCCATCCAGCAGGGCAGCAGAACAGCAAAGAGACAGCACTCAGAGGTAAGTCAGCAAAACAATGTACTGAAACAGACACAAAAATCCAACGTTTCGACCCCCCGAGGGATCTTCTTCCTGTGGGTGTGCTCCCTCTGGGGATCAAAACGTCGGATTTTTGTGTCTGTTTCAATACATTATTTTGCTGAGCACACAGTGCCACTTTTTGCTTTAAATCCATATGACATAGACCCCTATAAGCTTATGCCTGCTGCATTGCACAGCTTTAAAGCACAGCCTGGGTTAAGATGCATAGCCAGTAAACCCGCCCACAGACAGGTGTGTGTGTGTGTGTGTGTGTGTGTGTGTGTGTGTGTGTGTGTGTGTGTGTGTGTGTGTGTGTGTGTGTGTGTGTGTGTGTGTGGCCACAGAACGGATTTGTCTATTTGTTTTTGATTATTAGGCTCGGATAACACGGAACAGATACCTCTAAGTGTGTGTGTATGTATGTATGTATGTATGTATGTATGTATGTATGTATGTATATGTATATATACATACACTAACGGTGGAGGTTTTTTGTCGCCTTTTTCACCCACCATAACTTAAAATGTGTATGGTAAACCTACCCCGCCATGAAAATTGCAAAGCCAGTACAACCAACCTCACACTGATGAGACCCATAAAAGTCAAAACAGCTGTCTGTGAATGGTTTCTCTGGCTTTGCATCTAATCCCATGCTGTGCTTCATAGCTGTGTTAACAGCGAACATTAGCTTATAAGGGTTCCATGTAAAAAATGGATTTCATGTAAAAGTTGACACGGTATGCTCATTTGCATGTAATTTCCCAGAATCCCTTGTTTCAGTGGAAGCACTGTATGCTAGGTGAAAGGCAGGGTTGCAGACCTGTCTAAGAATATGCTCACAAGTGATTTTTTTTCTTTCATACAGTATATATATATATATATATATATATATATATATATATATATATATATATATATATATATATATATATATATATATATAACAATTACAGTAACAATTCAGCTTTAAAGGTTACATAGCTCTTAAAAGATTGCATTATACAGTATGTATATATGTGTGTGTATATATACACACACACACACACACACACACACACACACACACACACACACACACACACACACACACACACACACACACACACACACACACACACACACACACACACTGTATAATGCAATCTTTTAAGAGCTATGTAACCTTTAAAGCTGAATTGTTAGTCTGTGAAGCCCCTGCTCTCCTACCCCATGTATCTAAATGTGCTATCACCCAAAGTATATATTCTTCTAAATCTAGTCTCGCACATTAAACAATCTCCAGTACGTGGCTGGCTCAAGTCATCCTGTGCTAGATGCAGCTGTAGCATTGCAGACGTTATATATGATGCATAATATAACATTCAATATGATTTCTGAGTTATTGATTAATAATAATATTGGTATTTTGTTAAGTACAGTATCCACCAGCACCAAATTGCACACTGCCAGAGAGATGTGCAAAGCCTTCTCACGGGGTCGCGATCCATGCAATGTTTGCTCTTTTATGAGTCATGAAACCAGCTGCGGCAGAGTCCGAGTTGGCCTGCGGGTCGCTAAGCAAATATTTCCTTATGCATCGAAATTTAGTTTAAATTGCAGAATTCTCTCCAATCGCTGTAGAAGTCGCGTAATGCTGAGAGTATATATAGGGCACACAGCATGTTTCACTCGATATTTCGCTGAAAGCCGTTTGAGGTTTGGCGAAACGCTTTGCAGGAGTTGGATTTTAGGGGGTAAAATACTAGTCATTTCACACATCTTTCCTGTATATAGGGAGGTCTATTTATGTCTTTTGCCCAGGTTTTGCCCCAGTTCTGCTGCCTGAGAGATTTGAGTAGATATACCCCCTGACGTCATATGAGGGTGCAGATTGATGTAACAATCCTGTTTAATGTCAAGTCATTTTACATGACGATGGAAGATTTACATGCGTGTGCAGGGACCGCACCGTGCAGAATAGCATATAATAATATCATGCAATATATGAGGCTGCACAATAATGCTGCTTATTATTAATTTGATTAATATTCATACAATATAATGCTAATGTAACCTTGCTGCCGAATTTAATCTAGCTGTGACAGGACGGACATCTTTAAATAACCCTCTTGTTCCCGAGCTGACCTTCAGTAACATTATGTCACTGTCGTGTGTGGCACTGTCATAGTTGGCGTGCCGATTGGATACAAGAACAGGGAAGGTGTTTTTAGCGCTCTTGTCATCAAGAGAATGAAGTCCGAGAGAAACCTGGGTATTCCTGAGAGAGAGAGAGAGAGAGAGAGAGAGAGAGAGAGAGAGAGAGAGAGAGAGAGAGAGAGAGGTTTGATAACCGGGCACAGAGTGTGGTACCAGGGCACATAACAGGCACAGGGTATGATACCAGAGCACAGTGTTGTACCAGGACCCAGAACAGGTCCAAAGTGTGATGCCCATTTGGGCACACACACATTGCCAGCAAGCTCAAACCCCAACACCCATATATATATTTATGTCAAAATGAGTGCTACTGAGCGTGGCAAATGTATACAACAAGTGACAGGGGTGCCCAATGCTACATCCAAGTGACAAAACATACAGTATATGGTAATAAGCAGTGGTCGACAAACCTATACATTTGCACGCCCCGGGCGAGTGGATTTAACATCGTGGCGAGCTCCTATTGGCCCAAGCAGCACACGTGTGGTACTAGGTGGCGAGTAGATTTTTTTGTTTGGCGAGTAGATTTTTTGGTGATTTGTCGACCACTGGTAATAAGTATAAAGTTAAATACTTGAATAATAATATTTTCTTGGTTATTTAGTTGAACCCTTTGGCCAAAGCGTTTTGGGCACAGAAACAATAGGGCGTGTGATCCCCTGCCCTGGCACGTAGCAGAGTGTGTGATCCCCCCCTGGTACTCAGTGGGCAGAATGTATGACCCGCCCCCCCACCGACGGTCAGCAGGCAGAGTGTGTTTGAACCGCCCCCCCCTCCCCCCGGCACTCAGTGAGCATTGTGTTTGATCCCCCTGGCACTTAGCGAGCATTGTGTTTGATCCCCCCCTGGCACTCAGCGAGCATTGTGTTTGATCCCCCCTGGCACTCAGCTAACATTGTGTTTGATCCCCCCTTGCACTCAGCTAGCAGTGTGTTTCATCCCCCCCCTGGCACTCAGCTAGCAGTGTTTCATCCCCCCCTGGCACTCAGCTAGCAGTGTGTTTGATCCCCCCCTGGCACTCAGCTAGCAGTAGGTGCAATCCTCCCCCCTCCCCCGGGCATGCTGAGTGTGTGATTAATCCTCCCCTGGCATTCAGCGGGCACTGCCAACCCTCTCACCTCCCGGCGCAATGTGCAGCCGTCATCACAAAGTCTCTGCTGACCAGAAAGCCACCGCACACAAGCCTCTCCCCGGCTTGGTTATTGTAGGTGATATAAGCCATCCAGGGCTTGGAGTGGGGAGCAGCTTCACGTCCCCCTATAATCCTGTCCTTTAGGGACCCTGCAAGAAAGCTCATTTACATTACTAGGGTGGGCACTGATTGTCCAGGGTGGGAGCACTGATCTGGGAGGGGGGAGCTCCTTATTGCACTCTATCTTTTCAGCTTGATCTTTGGGTTTAGAGGGGGCAGCTTAGTGAGGGCATTTCTTATGCTGAAATTGCTTGTTTGAAGATGGTTAGAAAAGACAATCAAGAGGAAAAATACCCGTGCCCCAGTGTGAGTGTGGTAGCCCTGTGCTTCAGTGTGAGTGTGGTAGACCTGTACCCAGTGTGGGTGTGGTAGCCCTGTTCCCCAGTGTGAGTGTGGTAGACCTGTGACCCAGTGTGAGTGTGGTAGCCCTGTGCTCTGAGTGTGAGTGTGGTAGCCCCATGACTCAATGTGAGTGTAGTAGCCTTGTGACTTAGTGTGCGTGTGGTAGCCCTGTGACCCAGTGTGTGTGTGGTAGCCCTGTGACCCAGTGTGAGTGTGGTAGCCCTGTGACCTAGTGTGAGTGCGGTAGCCCTGTGGTCCAGTGTGAGTGTGGTAGCCCTGTGACCCAGTGTGACCGTGTGGTACCCCTGTGCCCCGAGTGTGAGTGTGATAACTCTGTGCCCTGAGTGTGCGTGAGGTAGCCCTGTGCCCCGAGTGTGGTAGACCTGTGACCCAGTGTGAATGTGGTAGCCTTGTCCCCAGTTTGAGTTGGTAGCCCTGTGCCCCGGTGTCAGTGTGTTAGCCCTGTGCCTACCTGTGTGCCCCTGAGCGATGAGGCACAGGAGGACTGCCAGCTGAGTGAGCTGTGCCATGCTGCTTGTGATGGTCCTGTGTTGCAAACTGAGCTGGTGCAACTCCACTATGTGTTATCTGACCACCCTGCTGAGATCAGATAGTCTAAAGTCAGTCTGAAGTTAACCTCTTAAAGGCTCAACCCCACTTAGGACTAAAATGTCTCAGTGGTGACATGTTTATATGTATATCTTAATTGTTATAGTGCCCACAGTGTACTCAGCACTTTACAAAGCAGATAATAGTGACGGGGCTGCGGGAGGAGCTTCGGGTTGGGTCTCCGGCGGGGTGAGCTAGGCCGCCTGTACGGTTCCGCCCAGATCGGGATGCGACTGAGGCGGAGACTCTAGGGATATGCTGGGCGAGCCCATGGAGCTGGGGCTTATTAGCTTACCTCGGGGGGGTCATTCTCATGTGCTAAGGGGGGAGGTTTCCCCTGTCTGCGCTCCGTTGCTAATAGCAGTTCCTGCAGGAGGGTCGGCAGCACGGCCAGCAGCCAGGGCCGGGCCCAATCCCTCTGTGGGCGGGTTGTTACAGGGGCAGGTTGCCTAGTGGCCTTGCTAAGAGGCATTTTGTCCACTCTAGGCGGTAGCCCAGGTGGGTCAGTGGTAGTCCATGGGCCTATCTTAGCATCGGTACCCACACCAGGGCCTGTGGCTGGTGCAATTCCCCCTGGCATAGTGACTGTATGGGAGGGGTTTTCACCCATGGCCGGAGGCAGTTCGGGCATGGAAGGGGCACGAAGAGATCATTTGAGCCATGCTTGCCTCTGGAGGTGAGGTGGTGGTGTCACCAGGTTCCACGGTGGACCTGGCAGATGCAGGAAAAGTTTCTATTTGTTTTATGAATGTATATGTGTGTGTCAGCAGCCCGTTGGGTTGCATTTACCCGCGGGCCATGAAAGAAAAGATCTGCCTCTGCGCTTACATTGAAATACTGTCCTTACTTCCAGGCAACAGGGAGGCGTTAGCAAGGTCTAGCAAGAAAGACGAGGCTAGGAAGGAGGACATTGAAAGAAGGCTATTCCCATATGTCTGTAATCGGCAAGACATCTCCCCACCTTTGCTCAATCCCTGTTCAAGTACCAGGACATGATAGAGTTTGCGCAGCGGAATTACTGTGTAACGGGATGGCGTGGTGGTGCTACGACGAGCAGTTTCACCCAAAAATGGCTGCCCGCAAGCAATTATCTCCGGATACTAAAGATATGGATTTGTGGATAGAGACGCAGAAACCAGCCTCCATTCTCGGCGGATCCGACAGAGGGTCATCTTCCGGGTTGGCATCAGGCAACAGGAAGGGTCACTGCTGGGCCTTCATTGAGGAAGTGAAGGCTCCCGCAAGGGCAAGTCTTTGCAGCCGGCTGCTAGGAAAGGCAATTACGCCAACGAGCATAGGAAGGTTGGTGGTAAGTGTGGGGTAACCTTGCCAGATGGAGCTCAGTTGTACGGTAATGCCCGGTGGTGGAAATTATTGGCGAGTGGGCAGGGCTCATTGTGTTTTGTGTACCTGGGGCCCATCACCAATGAGTTAGCTAAGCGGCTGGGACTGTGGTGCCTCACTTGAAGGGTTTACGGGCCATGGTTTGAACGCCATTGGCCATACCAGTGGGTGGAGCACTCTGGCCTGGTTAGCACTCCCCTTTTGCTGTATTCTAATAAAAGCTATGGCCATTGTACCTGTAGCCCCGGTGCCCTCCGACTCCCAGAGACCCCCCTCACGAAGTGCCGAGCGGTCGCGGGTGCCGCCGGAGGCAGCGACGGACCCGCCGGCACAACACGAAGGTGGGGGCCAGTGCAGGGAGCGCTCCGAGCGCTCAGAGTCCCGGCGGCACATCCTGCTAGCGGGGGCCGCCATGACAGGTTGCGCGAGCGTGTGAGGGATCGCGCATGCGCAGGGACAGTCAGGGAGTTGCGGCGGCCATTGGAGACTCGCGCATGCACAGGAGAATCGCGCACGCGGCCCCAAGGGATTAGCAGCCTCCACGAGACTACAACTCCCATGAGGCATAGAGAGGCAGGCACCAGGTGTCTCAAGGGGGCCAATGAGAGACCAGGATTCCCAGACAGGCAGATAGATACATTTCGCGGGCTTTGGAGCAAGTCAGTTGGAGCTGGGAGCAGGAAGGGGAAGGAAGGGTGTAGGGAGCAAGTGACTCCTACACCAGGTAAGGTTCCCCAGATCCCAGGCAGGCCCCAACTCCCCACTAGGTTAGTGGGTAAGTACTGAGGGACGGCCCCTAGGTTAGGGACCCTGCCCTTAGGTGCGTGTGGTGTGCAGTCTTGTCAGTGTCACGGCTGTCAGCGCTGTGAGTGCTGACAAGAAGGCATTGTGTGTGTGTGCAGCACGTTTGCTGCAGATACCAAGCAGGTTGCAGTGCGTTGCTGCAGGTGCTGTGAGTATTAGGTAGAAGTTAGTCAGAGGGGACCCGGGTGGTGAAGGGAGAGGTAGTGTGGGTGCAGGGGGTCAGTGACAGGCTACCCCGTAGGCCCCTATGAGTGTTCCCTGAAGTCACTTAAGGTTGCTGTGCTGTAGGGACGGCCTATAGTAGCAGCGAGCATCACCCTTACTGAGTACCAGCTAGGGACAAAGGGACAAGAGTGCGGAGCAGGTTTGCTGGCGAGTCGTCTGGGACCAGACGGCTGGACATTGAGACCCAGGAGGCAGACCGCGATCCGCCTGACCCTTTTCGAAGAGGTACCGGTCACCGCGGTGACCGGAAGGAACTATAACAACAAGTGCACCAACGCTGATCCCGCCTTAGGCTCAACTATTTAAGGACACTAGCGAGTGGCTAGAGGACCGAGCCTATACCAACATATTGCTATACATGGACACGGTGTGTGGGGCACTGCGGTGAGGGGACGTAGACGTACTCCTGATGAGTGAGGGAGCCGCTAAGGTTATACCGTTAGAGTATAAGTGTACATGTTATGTGTTATTGCCACCCTTCGTTATCATAGTAAAGGCATTGGTTGTTATACATGCTGAGTGTATGTGTATTAATATATATTGTCCTGCGAGGAACCACTCCCTCTCTGGTGGGAGCCATCGCAGGTGGAGGCGCTGCACCGAGTACAGGGTTACTCATATTGTACTGGCCCCAGGTTCCCCACGGCGGAAGCTCAGCCCTCCTGTGAGCCTAACAGGTAAAGCACCACACCAGGTAACATTAGGTTCCCCTTACATACGCCATATATGCGATTGGGTGGGGGAATACCCGTTACATACCTTAAGACCTTTGTGTGTGTTCTTTATTTACAGGAATGTTTCGGGGGGAGGGAATGGAAGAGTACCATCACAAACTTTAAGGTCATGAAGATATGGGTGAGAGTGGGGACTAACATAGGATCAATAGTTCTGGTAGGTGATGGGATCGAGAGGGCTTGCGGTAGAAGAAGAAAATAAAGTTAGCATAGTAACTTCCAACTCTGTAACCGGAGGAAAGGAGTCAAGAGCGGAAGAAGGAGATTTAGGTAGAAGAAGAGAGGAGGGGGAAAGGACAGAAGGAATCTCCTTGTGGATAGCATGCACCATGCCTTTGAAGTAGTTGGGGAATGCTTGAGAAGAAGTGAAGGACTGATGGGAAGTGGGAGGTGAAAGTAGGAGGAGGGAGTCAAATACAGAGAAAAGATGGTGTGGATTGAATTTGTGAGTGTTGATGAGTGAGGAAAAGTAGTGTTGTTTGGCCTTAGAGAAAGAGCAGAGTTAAAACGGGAGAGGAGAAATTCATAGTGAGGGCAGAAAATAAGCCAGAATGTGAGATTTCCTCCAAAGGCGTTCAGAGGATCGAGTGCAAATGCAAAAGTAGCATGTTTGTTAATTTAGCCAAGCGTGTGGGTTAGAGGGCCGGATGGACCGGAGCCGAGAAGATTAAGCGAGGACGAGAGGATAGAGTTGTAAGAGTTTACAAGATTGTCAGTTTCAGAGGGAGGAGAGAGAGAGAAGAAAGGTTAGCGCTCCGGGAAGATGTCAGAGCAGAGAGGTGATGGAGCGAAGGTCTCGAGAGTAGCGAGTAGAACAGGTAGGAGGTGGGTGAGTGATAGGAGGTGATGGCCATAGAGCGGAAGGGAGAGATAGAGAAATCAGAAAGGGAACAGATTTGAGTAAAGACCGGGTCTTAGTACTGTATTGACCATCCTTGTGGTTGCTGGAATTGGTCTGAGTGATTGATTTCTTTATTACAGAAATTAAAAACCTAAAATATTATTACATTATTATTTTAGAAACACAGCGAGCAGAGACTTGGGAGGCGTTTGATTTCCTCTGGCTGCTTCCTTTTGTGCGATAACACTGTGTGCTGAAGAGGAGTTTGCACAGGAAAAGCCCCTCCCCATCTTTATTTGTGTAACGGGTATTCCCCCCCCCCCCCCCCCCCCAATCGCAGATATGATATATGATATGGGTGCGGAGAACATACAGTGTTACCAGGTGTGGTGCTTTACCTGTTGGCTCACAGGAGGGCTGAGCTACCGCCACGGGGAACCTGGGGCAATTATACTATGAGTAACTACTTACTCGGTGCAGCGCCTCCACCTGCGAGGGTTCCTAGCAGAGCAGGAATAGTTCTTCGCAGGACATCATACAATAACCATATACACGATATGTGAGATAACCAAATACCTTTTACTTTGGAACAGCATACAACACATATATTATCACACTGAATATAACAGGTGTCCCACCCCAGAGGCAACACTGATTACGGCGTCACGCAGAACCTTTCCCCAACACCAGGTGATCCCACCCAGTGTCCAGTAGTTCCCACCCAATGTCCCACACTCTTGGAGAGAATGTGGGTGACTGCGCAGTCACTATTAAACTAAGGGCCCGTTGGTGCACTTGTTGATTTGATAGTACCTGCCCGAGCACGGGATCTCCAACTGGCTTCACAAAGGATCCGGCGACCAAAGAACACCGGAACCACCTCCAGGGCGATCCCACCCGGAGGACTGCCACAGCCGCAACGAAGAACTGCGCCCACTCGCTGCACGGTGGCGCAGCGTCCGCTGTGTCCCTATATGGTTCCTTCTGAACTACAGTGACACGCTCTGTACTACAGGCCGTCCTTATCTGTACAGCAACCAATGGCTTTGGGGAAAACTCCTAGGGGCTACGGGGTAGCTATCTTATGCAGGGGTCCCTGACCCCCTGCAACCGCACTACCTCCTCCCGTACTACCCGAGTCCCCTCCGCCTCTCTATTACTTAACTGATCCCAGAGCCTGCAGCAACAAGCTGTGACCCACTGGATGCTTGCAGCCAACGTGCTGCACAACACTGTGCCTGCCTGTCAGACCTCACGGCACTGACAGCCGTGACCCTGACCAGACAGCACACTGACACTAAGGGCAGCATCCCTATCTTGGGCCGTCCCTATTCAATTACCCACTAACCTGGTGGGGAGTTGGGGCCTACCTGGGATGTGGGTACCTATCTGGGTGCAGGAGCTGCACTCACTCCCTGCACCCTTCCTTCCCTCACAGCTCCCCAGCTTCAACTAACTAGCATGCTGCAAGCCCCCGAAATATGTATCTCTTTGCCTGCCTGGAGATCCTAAGCCCTATTGGCTCCCTGGCATTCCGTAGGGCGGTCACAGGCTCCTGGGACTCGTAGTCCCTGCCTAGAGCCTTCCCTGGTAGGCTAGGGCTTCGCAGGCTTTCTATGGGCTGTCCTGCGCCTGCGCAATCTATCTGGGGCTGCCTCACTGTTTCCCTACTCTGCTCCTGCACTCGCGCGACTCTAACTGACGCTAGTGCCCTTCGTGCGCATGCGCGATCACTGGGCAATGGCGGCGCCCTCACCGCCCCGGCTCCGGGAGCGCCTGGAGCCCGGTGACACGATCGCGGCCTTGGCAACCGGCCGCACGCGTCCCCGGCAACCCCCGAGCCGGAGCCTGACCGCCCTCACCTCCCATATCGCCTGGCGGGGCCGCCATTGGACTCGGCGGCACCCGCGATCGCCAGAGAGGTGAGGAGGGTGCTGACACTCCGGGGAGACCTGGCTACATCCTCCCCCTGGTGAAAAATCCAACGTCCCCGCTTGGGGAACGACGTCACTCGGCACAATTTTTATATAATCAAAATGCAGTGTATAGAAAATACAACCTATCATTTCGACTTTACACAACAGGGTAAATGGCAATTCACATACTATACCCGAGACAAGCTGAGACCATTTGTGGGGTGCCCCTAACTGATCATGTGGGGGTACCTCACTTTTGCGTCCGTGAGCCTCCCCCAGAAAAACCTCTTGGAGAGAACGCTCTGGGGTAACAGTCATGGGGTTTTTACTATTTCCTCCCCCTGGTGGATGGAATAGTAGCATGTCTTTTAACCAGGCCTTTACACGGTCATCCGCGGCATTGATGCGGTAGACCAGGAGGCCAGGACCTTTCCCGCGGTCCACTACTTGGCGAATGAGCCGCTCCTTTTTGGCCTGAAAGGAGGCAAATTTCCCTAAATCCTTCTCCATACCGTCTTTGTCTCTACACACGTGCGAGGCTTCCACTGGGAAGCGAGCAATGGACAATGTCTCTTCCCTCACAATCTCGGTGTCACCTGGCAGGTGGTAAAGGGTAGATACCTTACCACTGCGGTGATTCCCGGTGGCCAACAGGTCCTCGGGGATGCTGTCAGTTCCCACCTCGGCTGTCTTGGGGCCTGTCCACAACACTACTGGGACAGTCCACTCACTGTCTTGAAACTCGGCAGCGTTGGCTCCCAGTCCTGGGACCATTCGGGTTGGAGTGCACGGGCTCTCACTCAGATCAGGAACCTTAATTCTGGCCTTTTTCACGGTCACCTCCATCGGAGCCTGTGGGGAGTTAGTAGGTTCCTTACCACTCCGCTGGCTTACGATGGGCTTCTCTTCATCTGGAACACTGTCAGGTAGGTAGGGGTCCACTCGCACCACCGGACAGCTACCTTCTAAGGAGGACACCTCCGCCAGGACGCGATGCAGAGGGGAGCCATTCGCCCTGGTGACCAGACTTAAGGAGCTATCGTGCTCCGCGGTCAACTGGAGGCTCACCCCCAACACCCCTGGGGCAGTCAACTCACCCTTGTCTTCGTTAGCAGGTACTGATCCCACGCCTGGGACCGATGGTACCTCTGTAGGCCGGACTGGCCGTGGTAGGGCACACGGGCCCCTATCAGGATCCACTGCCACTGAGGTAGGTAGCTCGGTGGCTTCACTAGAGTGGTCCGCCAGCAGGTGCATCACCACGGGCGGTTGATCGCTGGAATCACCAACAGAAGATGGGGGTATAGACACCTTACCCTGTGATTCCTCCGTCTCCTCTGTATCACCGCTGGGGTGGTTCGCCGGTAGGCGCATCGCCACCGATGGTTCGCTCGGTTCCATAGCTAGCAGGGCAGCTGATTCCTGCTCGGGAACCGGGTCTAGAATGTTCACTTGGGCACACGGGCCCTCCACAACCTCCACAGCTGGTTGTTGGTCGCGGGACGCACTAAGTAACTTCTCCCTGAAGACAGACTTAACTTCAGCATAACTCATAGTGATATAGAGGTCAGGCTCCTCCTGTTCTGCTGTATCAGCAGACCACAGCAGCACGGGCCTCAGAAGCTGTTCCCCGCAGCAGATACATTTGGGTCCCCAGGTCACTTTACAAGAGGAGCTGTCACTTTTGTTACAAATACATGTTATGCATCCTGCCTCGCTCGTGTTGGCTACCTGACCTTCCACTATTCGCCTCAAGGAGCCAAAATCTATACCACCAGACAAACTAAAAAGTTCTGGTAAGCACGGACACAAAAGGACAGATACGCTTCCTCCCTTAATCTGCCAGGCTCCATACGACAGAGAGCGGTTTTCTCTTCCTCCAGTACTTTCTTGGATGGAGACAGCAGTTACTGGTCGAAACTCACGGTGCTTGCTCCCCCTGGTGTCATGTAAAGGAGGGGCGGCACACTCGGTCAAGGAGCATCCCGGGCTTTTGCACAATGCCACTCAGTTGGCGGGGGTGGGGCTTAGGTTTTCCCGCCAATCCCGGACAGACGTTTGCAACATTTTTCCGCGTGGGCGGGAAATCAGCACATGGCTTCTTCATGGCGAACAAAAATAGCACAATTTAAGAAAAAATACCGGGCACCCCAGGTCTATCTCAGCAGCGCCTCCAAATGTAACGGGTATTCCCCCCCCCCCCAATCGCAGATATGATATGGGTGCGGAGAACATACAGTGTTACCAGGTGTGGTGCTTTACCTTTTGGCTCACAGGAGGGCTGAGCTTCCGCCACGGGGAACCTGGGGCAATTATACTATGAGTAACCACTTACTCGGTGCAGCGCCTCCACCTGCGAGGGTTCCTAGCAGAGCAGGAATTGTTCTTCGCAGGACATCATACAATAACCATATACACGATATGTGAGATAACCAAATACCTTTTACTTTGGAACAGCATACAACACATATATTATCACACTGAATATAACAGGTGTCCCTCCCCAGAGGCAACACTGATTACGGCGTCACGCAGAACATTTCCCCAACACCAGGTGATCCCACCCAGTGTCCAGTAGTTCCCACCCAATGTCCCGCACTCTTGGAGAGAATGTGGGTGACTGCGCAGTCACTATTAAACTAAGTGGTGCACTTGTGGATTTGATAGTACCTGCCCGAGCTCTCCCGTGCTCGGATCTCCAACTGGTTTCACAAAGGATCCGGCAACCGAAGAACACCGGAACCACCTCCAGGGCGATCCCACCCGGAGGACTGCCACAGCCGCAACAAAGAACTGCGCCCACTCGCTGCACGGTGGCGCAGCGTCCGCTGTGTCCCTATATGGTTCCTTCTGAACTACAGTGACACGCTCTGTACTACAGGCCGTCCTTATCTGTACAGCAACCTGTAATGGCTTTGGGGAAAACTCCTAGGGCCTATGGGGTAGCCTATCTTATGCAGGGGCCCCTGACCCCCTGCACCCGCACTACCTCCTCCCGTACTACCCGAGTCCCCTCCGCCTCTCTATTACTTAACTGATCCCAGCGCCTGCAGCAACAAGCTGTGACCCACTGGATGCTTGCAGCCAAAGTGCTGCGCAACACTGTGCGCTGAGCACTGACAGCCGTGACCCTGACTAGACAGCACACTAACACTAAGGGCAGCGTCCCTATCTTGGGCCGCCCCTATTCAATTATTCACTAACCTGGTGGGGAGTTGGGGCCTACCTGGGGTGTGGGTACCTATATGGGGCAGGAGCTGCACTCACTCCCTGCACCCTTCCTTCCCTCACAGCTCCCCAGTTTCAACTAACTAGCGTGCTGCAAGCCCGCGAAATATGTATCTCTTTGCCTGCCTGGAGATCCTAAGCCCTATTGGCTCCCTGGCATTCCGTAGGGCGGTCACAGGCTCCTGGGACTCGTAGTCCCTGCCTAGAGCCTTCCCTGGTAGGCTAGGGCTTCGCAGGCTTTCTATGGGCTGTCCTGCGCCTGCGCAAGCTATCTGGGGCTGCCTCACTGTTTCCCTACTCTGCTCCTGTACTCGCGCGACTCTAACTGACGCTAGTGCCCTTCCTGCGCATGCGCGATCACTGGGCAATGGCGGCGCCCTCACCCCCCGGCTCCGGGAGCGCCTGGAGCCCGGTGACACGATCGCGGCCTTGGCAACCGGCCGCACGCATCCCCGGCAACCCCCTAGCCGGAGCCTGACCGCCCTCACCTCCCAGATCGCCTGGCGGGGCCGCCATTGAACTCGGCGGCACCCGCGATCGCCAGAGAGGTGAGGGGGGTGCTGACACTCCGGGGAGACCTGGCTACATCTGTTATCGGCTCTGATAGGGTGGGATAGAGGTTGTAGTAATCACTTGATTGACAAACTGCCCCCCACCCATTCGTAGGTCCTGAAGAAGAGAAAATTATTCTTTATTTCCAAACACCAGCTCCTTTATGCGGATTGCATCTGTTTTTGGAGGATGGGAAAGAGGAAGCTGTTTTAAAGTGTTTTTTTCTTTGCACGCAATCAGGAATTGGACCTTTACCTGCCACAGTTCTACATACATGTACTTATTGTTCTGTATGCACATAAACAGTACTCTGCACACACACACACACACACACACACACACACACACACACACACACACACACACACACACACACACACACACACACACACACACACACACTCACACTCACACACACACACAGAGATATACCCTGCTCTGCACATACACACACAGAGATATACCCTGCTCTGCACACACACACACACACACACACACACACACACACACACACACACACACAGATATACCCTGCTCTGCACACACACACACAGAGATATACCCTGCTCTGCACATACACACACAGATAAACGCTGCTCTGCACACACACACACTCACACACACACAGAGATATACCCTGCTCTGCACATACACACACAGAGATATACCCTGCTCTGCACATACACACACACAGATAAACACTGCTCTGCATACACACACAGATAAACACTGCTCTGCACATACACACACACACACAGATAAACACTGCTCTGCATACACACACACAGATAAACACTGCTCTGCATACACACACACACAGATAAACGCTGCTCTGCATACACACACAGATAAACACTGCTCTGCATACACACACACACAGATAAACTCTGCTCTGCATACACACACAGATAAACACTGCTCTGCATACACACACACAGATAAACACTGCTCTGCACACACACAGATAAACACTGCTCTGCATACACACACAGATAAACACTGCTCTGCATACACACACAGATAAACACTGCTCTGCACACACACAGATAAACGCTGCTCTGCATACACACACAGATAAACACTGCTCTGCATACACACACACAGATAAACACTGCTCTGCATACACACACAGATAAACACTGCTCTGCATACACACACAGATAAACACTGCTCTGCATACACACACACAGATAAACACTGCTCTGCATACACACACAGATAAACACTGCTCTGCATACACACACAGATAAACACTGCTCTGCATACACACACACACACACACACACACAGATAAACACTGCTCTGGACACACAGATAAACACTGCTCTGCATACACACAGATAAACACTGCTCTGCATACACACACATACACAGATAAACACTGCTCTGCATACACACACAAAGATAAACACTGCTCTGCATACACACACGCAGATAAACACTGCTCTGCATACACACACAGATAAACACTGCTCTGCATACACACACAGATAAACACTGCTCTGCATACACACACACACACACACACACACACAGATAAACACTGCTCTGCATACACACACACAGATAAACTCTGCTCTGCACACACACAGATAAACACTGCTCTGCATACACACACAGATAAACACTGCTCTGCATACACACACACACACACACACACAGATAAACACTGCTCTGCATACACATACAGATAAACACTGCTCTGCATACACACACAGATAAACACTGCTCTGCATACACACACAGATAAACACTGCTCTGCATACACACACACAGATAAACACTGCTCTGCATACACACACAGATAAACTCTGCTCTGCACACACACAGATAAACACTGCTCTGCATACACATACAGATAAACACTGCTCTGCATACACACACAGATAAACACTGCTCTGCATACACACACAGATAAACACTGCTCTGCATACACACACAGATAAACACTGCTCTGCATAGACACACACAGATAAACTCTGCTCTGCACACACACACAGATAAACACTGCTCTGCATACACACACAGATAAACACTGCTCTGCATACACACACACACACACACACACACACACAGATAAACACTGCTCTGCATACACACACAGATAAACACTGCTCTGCATACACACACAGATAAACACTGCTCTGCATACACACGCACAGATAAACACTGCTCTGCATACACACACACACAGATAAACACTGCTCTGCACACACACAGATAAACGCTGCTCTGCATACACACACAGATAAACACTGCTCTGCATACACACACACACACAGATAAACACTGCTCTGCATACACACACAGATAAACACTGCTCTGCACACACACAGATAAACACTGCTCTGCATACAAACACAGATAAACACTGCTCTGCACACACACAGATAAACGCTGCTCTGCATACACACACAGATAAACGCTGCTCTGCATACACACACACAGATAAACACTGCTCTGCATACACACACACAGATAAACACTGCTCTGCATACACACACAGATAAACACTGCTCTGCACACACACAGATAAACGCTGCTCTGCACACACACAGATAAACGCTGCTCTGCATACACACACAGATAAACGCTGCTCTGCATACACACACACAGATAAACACTGCTCTGCATACACACACAGATAAACACTGCTCTGCATACACACACACAGATAAACACTGCTCTGCATACACACACACACACACACACACACACACACACACACACACACACAGATAAACACTGCTCTGCATACACACACAGATCAACACTGCTCTGCATACACACACACAGATAAACACTGCTCTGCATACACACACACACACAGATAAACACTGCTCTGCATACACACACACACACACACACACACACACACACACACACACAGATAAACACTGCTCTGCATACACACACAGATAAACACTGCTCTGCATACACACACACACACACACACACACAGATAAACACTGCTCTGCATACACACACACACACAGATAAACACTGCTCTGCATACACACACACACACACACACACACACACACACAGAGATAAACACTGCTCTGCATACACACACAGATAAACACTGCTCTGCATACACACACACACACACAGATAAACACTGCTCTGCATACACACACAGATAAACACTGCTCTGCATACACACACACACACAGATAAACACTGCTCTGCATACACACACACACAGATAAACACTGCTCTGCATACACACAGATAAACACTGCTCTGCATACACACAGATAAACACTGCTCTGCATACACACACACACACAGATAAACACTGCTCTGCATACACACACACAGATAAACACTGCTCTGCATACACACACACAGATAAACACAGCTCTGCACAAATATGTAACACTCCCTACCCAGCTCCAATGGAGTTTACATCGTTGTGCAGAGGTTGATTACTCAACATGGATTACTGTGACTCAGGGTGCTGGATTCATGAGGCTGGGCGATGAGGTGGCAACGATGTATAAAAATAGGAGCCAGGAACTTTTATAGCACAACTGTCATTTATTCGTGTCCCCAGCACAGGGACCGCTCATATACACGTAACCCCTCTGCCTTTGCCTCTCAGATTTATTATAGCTGAGGCTTCACACACACACACACACACACACACACACACACACACAGACACACACACACACACACACACACACACACACACACACACACACACACACACACACACACACACACACACACACACACACACACACACACACACACACACACACACACACACACACTGCTCTGAAGGCATACACATATATACACTGCTCTGCACACACACACAAACACACACACACCACACACACACACACACACACACACACACACACACACACACACACACACTGCTCTGAAGGCATACACATATATACACTGCTCTGCACACACACACAAACACACACACACCACACACACACACACACACACACACACACACACACACACACACACACACACACACACACACACACACACACACACACACTGCTCTGAAGGCATACACATATATACACTGCTCTGCACACACACAAACACACACAGATATACACTGCTCTGCACACACGCAGATATACATTGCTCAGCACATACACACAGACTCTCTATATTGCACACACACACAGCTCTGCACACACACAGCAGTCTTTCCTCTCTGTATAGCACGCAGTTTTTATCTCGCCCTGCCGTGTTTCCTGTTGTGAGATCTCTGTCCTGTTCCACTCGTGTGTTTTTGCTGAGATAGCTCTGTACCTCACACGCTCAGCTCCTCCTAAGACTGCGTCCATGCTGCCGAAGTCCGCGCAGGGGCGCACACGCATGGCGCGATCACAATGCCTTAAGGCAATTATTGCGCCCATAAACCACGTGTGTGACCACAGGAGGGGGCGCGGCGTGACAGGCAGGTAACGTGTGCGGTTCGACCAATGAGGGTGAACAAGCTCCGTGACATCACAGACACACCCCTAGATACACCCCCTACAGCGCACCTAACTTGGCCACAAAACACTCCTACTAAACACTGGTGACGATGGGGAAAATGGGGAACGATGGGAAGATCATGGGGGACGATGGGAAGATCATGGGGGACGATGGGGAAAATGTGGAACGATGGGAAGATCATGGGGGACAATGGAGAAAATGTGGAACGATGGGAAGATCTTGGGGCACGATGGGGAACGATATTAAGATAATGGGGGACGATGGGGAAAATGGGGAACGATGGGAAGATCATGGGGGATGATGGGGAAAATGGGGAACGATGGGAAGATCATGGGGGACGATGGGGAAAATGCGAAACAATTGGAAGATCATGGAGGAACGATGGGAAGATCATGGGGACGATGGGGAAAATGGGGAACGATGGGAAGATCATGGGGACGATGGGGAAAATGGAGAACGATGGGAAGATCATGGGGGACAATGGGGAAAATGGGGAACGATAGGAAGATCATGGGGGACGATGGGGAAAATGGGGAATGATGAGAAGATCATGGGGGACAATGGGGAACGATGGGAAGATCATTGGTCGATGGGGAACAATGGGAAGATCATGGGGGACAATGGGGAAAATGGGGAACGATGGGAAGGTCATGGGGAACGATGGGGAAAATGGGGAATGATAGGAAGATCATGGGGGATGATGGGGAAAATGGGGAACGATGGGAAGATCATGGGGGATGATGGGGATAATGGGGAACGATGGGAAGATCATGGGGAAAATGGGGAACGATAGGAAGATCATGGGGGACAATGGGGAAATGGGGAATGATGGGAAGATCATGGGGGACGATGGGTAAAATGGGGAACGATGGGAAGATCATGGGGGACGATGGGGAAAATGGGGAACGATGGGAAGATCATGGGGACGATGGGGGAAATGGGTAATGATCGGAAGACAATGGGGGACAATTTGGAAAATGGGGAACGATGGGAAGATCATGGGGGACAATGGGGAAATGGGGAAAGATGGGAAGATCATGGGGGACAATGGGGAACGATGGGAAGATCATCGGGGACGATGGGGAATGATGGGAAGATCATGGGGGACGATGGAAGAAATGGGGAACGATGGGAAGATCATAGGGGATGATGGGGAAAATGGGGAACGATGAGAAGATCATGTGGGAAGATGGGGATTGATGGGAAGATCATGGGGAAAATGGGGAACGATGGGAAGATCATGGGGACGATGGGGATTGATGGGAAGATCATGGGGAAAATGGGGAACAATGGGAAGATCATGGGAGATGATGGGAAAAATGGGGAACGATGGGAAGATCATGGGGAATAATGGGAAGATCATGGAGGACGAGGGGGAAAATGGGGAACGATGGGAAGATCATGGGGGATGATAGGGGAAAATGGGGAATGATGGGAAGATCATGGGGGACGATGGGGAAAATGGGGAACAATTGGAAGATCATGGGGGACGATGGGAAGATCATGGGGACGATGGGGAAAATGGGGAACGATGGGAAGATCATGGGGACGATGGGGAAAATGGAGAACGATGGGAAGATCATGGGGGACGATGGGGAAAATGGGGAACGATAGGAAGATCATGGGGGACGATGGGGAAAATGGGGAACGATGAGAAGATCATGGGGGCAATGGGGAACGATGGGAAGATCATTGGTCGATGGGGAACAATGGGAAGATCATGGGGGACAATGGGGAAAATGGGGAACGATGGGAAGGTCATGGGGAACGATGGGGAAAATGGGGAACGATAGGAAGATCATGGGGGATGATGGGGAAAATGGGGAATGATGGGAAGATCATGGGGGATGATGGGGATAATGGGGAACGATGGGAAGATCATGGGGAAAATGGGGAACGATAGGAAGATCATGGGGGACAATGGGGAAAATGGGGAATGATGGGAAGATCATGGGGGACGATGGGTAAAATGGGGAACGATGGGAAGATCATGGGGGACGATGGGGAAAATGGGGAACGATGGGAAGATCATGGGGGACGATGAGGGAAATGGGTAACGATCGGAAGACAATGGGGGACAATTTGGAAAATGGGGAACGATGGGAAGATCATGGGGGACAATGGGGAAATGGGGAAAGATGGGAAGATCATGGGGGACAATGGGGAACGATGGGAAGATCATCGGGGACGATGGGGAATGATGGGAAGATCATGGGGGACGATGGAAGAAATGGGGAACGATGGGAAGATCATAGGGGATGATGGGGAAAAAGGGGAACGATGAGAAGATCATGTGGGAAGATGGGGATTGATGGGAAGATCATGGGGGATGATGGGGAAAATGGGGAACTATGGGAAGACCATGGGGGACGATGGGAAAATGGGAAACGATGGGAAGATCATGGAGGACGATGGGGAAAATGGGGAACGATGGGAAGATCATGGGGGACGATGGGGATAATGGGGAACGATGGGAAGATCATGGGGGACGATGGGGATTGATGGGAAGATTATGGGGAAAATGGGGAACAATGGGAAGATCATGGGAGATGATGGGGAAAATGGGGAACTATGGGAAGACCATGGGGGACGATGGGAAAATGGGAAACGATGGGAAGATCATGGAGGACGATGGGGAAAATGGGGAACGATGGGAAGATCATGGGGGACGATGGGGATAATGGGGAACGATGGGAAGATCATGGGGGACGATGGGGAAAATGGGGAACGATGGGAAGATCATGGGGGACGATGGGGAAAATGGGGAATGATGGGAAGATCATGGGGACGATGGGTAAAATGGGGAACGATGGAAAGATCATGGGGATGATGGGGAAAATGGGGAACGATGGGAAGATCATGGGGGACGATGGGGAAATGGGGAACGATGGGAAGATCATATGGGACGATGGGGGAAATGGGGAACGATGGGAAGAAAATGGGGGACAATTTGGAAAATGGGGAATGATGGGAAGATCATGGGGGACGATGGGGAAATGGGGAAAGATGGGAAGATCATGGGGGACAATGGGGATCGATGGGAAGATCATCGGGAACGATGGGAAGATCATGGGGGACGACGATGGAGGAAATGGGGAATGATGGGAAGTGTGACAATGGAGAGGATTTGGCCCGGGATTAAAGGGGTTACACCCCAATTGGCCACCCTCTAACCTCACCAGGGAGACAAGGGGTTAACTGGGCTGAGGCCCAGACGTGTGATTTAACCCTTGTCATAACCTGAAAATGTATGTTCCCTGTCCCCCCCATGTTTTATTGTTAATCAGTGTCTGCATCACACACACACTGGGATCCATCCGGGAGCACAAGGGTTAATAGTTCTTTAATGATTATAGCTCTTTGTGTAGTTTTCCCGCCTTTTCAGGCACCATTTTGCAGGTCCCCATTGGCCGCCATTAGGGCTCAATGCATTTCAATAGAGAATTGTGCTGTTTTAGTCCTGTTTCCTGTAAAGACCAGCAGGTGGCGTCCGAGAGGGAGAGCGGCGGTTTCCCATTGAAAGTCAATGGGCCCATTGACTTCAATGGAGATTCCTCGAGGTACCTTTCGAAGAACGAGTTGGCTGCCGTCCAGACCGCAAACCGCAAAGCGGATACAATGTCCTTTAAAAGAGTTAAAATCACTTGAGTCAAGTTCAATGTTAATTGGCGTGGGAATAAACAGTTCTAGAGCACCTAGAAATAAAATTCTTTTTGCCCCTAGTTCCTAGGCTTCCCCCCACTCGACCACAACCGGGTCCCCGAATCCTGGACCCCCGATAAGGGTCGAACCGAGAAGGGCGGGTCGCGCCATAGGCTTCAATGGCGGCGGCAGAAACAGCTCCGAAAAATGACTAAGTGTGAAATGCTGTAATTTAGGAATCCATATCTCCGGTTCCGGAGGGACCAGAGGATCAAGGTTTGGGGTATCTGTAATCACTGCTCCGGCATCACTGCAGAACCATCCTTGACCCTCTTGGACCAACCCGACGGAGTATGGACCCCCTTGAAAGTTCGGGACTTTTACCATTGATTCTAATGGGGGAAAAGCCGCATGGTGAAAAAATGACTAAGTGTAAAATGTTGAAATGTGTAAGTCCATATCTCCGGTTCTGGAATGCCCAGAGGGATGGGATTTGGGTGACATGTAGCCAAGGTTCTGGCTTTAATGCATGCCCATTTCCAGCCCCCTCAGACCAACCAGACGGAGTATGGACGAATGTATAGATTTGTGGATTTTCTCATAGACTTCAATGGCGGCGGTTCCCCATTGAAAGTCTATGGCAGGAAACCCCATTGACTACAACGGCGGAGTTGCTCCATTGAAACCCATGGCGGCGGAGCCCGTTGTTTTCAATGGGGATTTAGTGAAAAGCTGAGATTTCTTTTTTAGCGGAGATTTTTGTATTAAAGTGAAAAATGATTTAATGATTTAATGTGCATTTGTGTATCTCCGGTTCCGAAGGTTGTAGCAAGTCGCTTTTTGGACAATATGGTGTCCCAGTTCTGGCAATGAGAACCGGATATTTTAATACGTTTATGTTTTATGTTTAATACTGTGTCCCAAGGTATGGACAAAGACCCAGAGGAAATTCTTTTGCATACCAGGATAGCAGATGGTCCTAGAGGTGACCCAATGTCTAGGACTTAAGTATTGTTCAAAGGGTTTTGTCACCCTCCCTGTTTACCTAAGGGCGGAGGAGGCTCAAACCAGAGCAGTCTTTAAGTGTCCCATTTCACACCTTTCAACAAAGGTTTTCCTGCCAGAACTCCAAATGGATAGACTGGCTGGCATTCCTGATGCAAATGTGGGGCTTCAGAAATGAGACCCCAGAGCTCTACTGTGCATGTCCCAACAAGCAGGGGGGCATGGATTAAAATGTGTTCCCAGGCTAGTGAGTGGCTGGAGGTAATTGAAAACCAATCACCTGTACTTAAGGTTAAGGATAGGGCCACAAAAGGTATATAATCTGTGGTCAAGCCCTTATCCAGTGTTGTTCATGTTCTTCAAGTTCTTCAAGTGTTCAGTCTGTTCTATACCATCTTGATTGCTGAGAGAAACGCTATGCACTGTCTTCCTGCCAGAGGTCTTTTCATGTCTTTGGGGTCTTGACTATGAAGAGTGCTATATGAACTGCCAGATGTGACTGCTTCATCATTTCCATTTTACGTAAGTGTCTATATTTTGCCTGTTATTTGTACATTTCTGTGTGTTCACCTTTATCAAGGAATAAATTATATTTTATCATATCTAAGTCTCGTCCCAGTTCAGACCCAGTGATAAATATATATCAACAGTTATATATATTTATGTGTGACTTATACAGCCTGCCATAATCTCACCGTGACAGGAAGATCATGGGGGACGATGGGGAAAATGGGGAACGATGAGAAGATCATGTGGGACGATGGGGATTGATGGGAAGATCATGGGGGACAATGGGGAAAATGGGGAACGATGGGAAGATCATGGGGACGATGGGGATTGATGGGAAGATCATGGGGAAAATGGGGAACAATGGGTAGACCATGGGAGATGATGGGGAAAATGGGGAACTATGGGAAGATCATGGGGGACGATGGGGAAAATGGGGAACGATGTGAAGATCATGGGGGACGATGGGGAAAATGGGGAACGATGGGAAGATCATGGGGGACGATGGGGAGAATGGGGAACGATGGGAAGATCATGGGGGACGATGGGGAAAATGGCGAACGATGGGAAGATCATGGGGGACGATGGGGAGAATGGGGAACGATGGGAAGAGCATGGGGGGCGATGGGGAAAATGGGGAATGATGGGAAGATCATGGGGGATGATGGGGAAAATGGGGAACGATGGGAAGATCATGGGGACGATGGGGAAAATGGGTAACGATGGGAAGATCATGGGGACAATTGGGAAAATGGGGAACGATGGGAAGATCATGGGGGACGATGGGGAATTGGGAAAGATGGGAAGATCATGGGGGACAATTGGGAACGATGGGAAGATCATCGGGGACGATGGGGATTGATGGGAAGATCATGGCGGACGATGGGGGAAATGGGGAATGATGGAAAGATCATGGGGGATGATGGGGAAAATGAGGATAGATGGGAAGATCTTGGGGGACGATGGGGATTGATGGGAAGATCATGGAGGACGATGGGGAAAAGGGGGAATGATGGGAAGATCATGGGGGACGATGGGGAAAATGGGGAACGATGGGAAGATCATGGGGGACGATGGGGAAAATGGGGAACGATGGGAAGATCATGGGGGACGATGTGGAAATGGGGAATGATGGGAAGTTCATGGGGACAATGGGGAACGATGGGAAGATCATCGGGTACGATAGGGATTGATGGGAAGATCATGGGGGACGATGGGGGAAATGGTGAACGATGGGAAGATCATGGGGGACGATGGGGAAAATGGGGAACGATGGGAAGATCATGGGGACGATGGGGATTGATTGGAAGATCATGTGGGACGATGGGGAAAATGGGAAACGATGGGAAGATCATGGAGGACAATGGGGAAAATGGGGAACGATGGGAAGATCATGGGGAACGATGGGGAGAATGGGGAACGATGGGAAGAGCATGGGGGGCGATGGGGAAAATGGGGAATGATGGGAAGATCATGGGGGATGATGGGGAAAATGGGGAACGATGGGAAGATCATGGGGACGATGGGGAAAATGGGGAACGATGGGAAGATCATGTTTGGCGATGGGGAAAATGGGGAACGATGGGAAGATCATGGGGGACGATGGGGAGAATGGGGAACGATGGGAAGATCATGGGGGACGATGGGGAAAATGGCGAACGATGGGAAGATCATGGGGGACGATGGGGAGAATGGGGAACGATGGGAAGAGCATGGGGGGCGATGGGGAAAATGGGGAATGATGGGAAGATCATGGGGGATGATGGGGAAAATGGGGAACGATGGGAAGATCATGGGGACGATGGGGAAAATGGGTAACGATGGGAAGATCATGGGGACAATTGGGAAAATGGGGAACGATGGGAAGATCATGGGGGACGATGGGGAATTGGGAAAGATGGGAAGATCATGGGGGACAATTGGGAACGATGGGAAGATCATCGGGGACGATGGGGATTGATGGGAAGATCATGGCGGACGATGGGGGAAATGGGGAATGATGGAAAGATCATGGGGGATGATGGGGAAAATGAGGATAGATGGGAAGATCTTGGGGGACGATGGGGATTGATGGGAAGATCATGGAGGACGATGGGGAAAAGGGGGAATGATGGGAAGATCATGGGGGACGATGGGGAAAATGGGGAACGATGGGAAGATCATGGGGGACGATGGGGAAAATGGGGAACGATGGGAAGATCATGGGGGACGATGTGGAAATGGGGAATGATGGGAAGTTCATGGGGACAATGGGGAACGATGGGAAGATCATCGGGTACGATAGGGATTGATGGGAAGATCATGGGGGACGATGGGGGAAATGGTGAACGATGGGAAGATCATGGGGGACGATGGGGAAAATGGGGAACGATGGGAAGATCATGGGGACGATGGGGATTGATTGGAAGATCATGTGGGACGATGGGGAAAATGGGAAACGATGGGAAGATCATGGAGGACAATGGGGAAAATGGGGAACGATGGGAAGATCATGGGGAACGATGGGAAGATCATGGGGGGCGATGGGGAAAATGGCGAACGATGGGAAGATCATGGGGACAATTGGGAAAATGGGGAACGATGGGAAGATCATGGGGGACGATGGGGAAATGGGGAAAGATGGGAAGTTCATGGGGGACAATGGGGAACGATGGGAAGATCATCGGGTATGATAGGGATTGATGGGAAGATCATGGGGGATGATGGGGGAAATGGGGAATGATGGGAAGATCATGGGGGACGATGGGGAAAATGGGGAACGATGGGAAGATCATGGGGACGATGGGGATTGATGGGAAGATCATGTGGGACGATGGGGAAAATGGGGAACGATGGGAAGATATTGGGGGACGATGGGGAAAATGGGGAACGATGGGAAGATCATGGGGGATGATGGGGAAAATGGGGAACGATGGGAAGATTATGGGGACGATGGGGAAAATGGGTAACGATGGGAAGATCATGGGGGACAATTGGGAAAATGGGGAACGATGGGAAGATCATGGGGACGATGGGGAAATGGGAAAGATGGGAAGATCATGGGGACAATTGGGAACGATGGGAAGATCATCGGGGACGATGGGAATTGATGGGAAGATCATGGCGGACGATGGGGGAAATGGGGAATGATGGAAAGATCATGGGGGATGATGGGGAAAATGAGGATAGATGGGAAGATCTTGGGGGACGATGGGGATTGATGGGAAGATCATGGAGGACGATGGGGAAAAGGGGGAATGATGGGAAGATCATGGGGGACGATGGGGAAAATGGGGAACGATGGGAAGATCATGGGGGACGATGGGGAAAATGGGGAACGATGGGAAGATCATGGGGGACGATGTGGAAATGGGGAATGATGGGAAGTTCATGGGGACAATGGGGAACGATGGGAAGATCATCGGGTACGATAGGGATTGATGGGAAGATCATGGGGGACGATGGGGGAAATGGTGAACGATGGGAAGATCATGGGGGACGATGGGGAAAATGGGGAACGATGGGAAGATCATGGGGACGATGGGGATTGATTGGAAGATCATGTGGGACGATGGGGAAAATGGGAAACGATGGGAAGATCATGGAGGACAATGGGGAAAATGGGGAACGATGGGAAGATCATGGGGAACGATGGGAAGATCATGGGGGGCGATGGGGAAAATGGCGAACGATGGGAAGATCATGGGGACAATTGGGAAAATGGGGAACGATGGGAAGATCATGGGGGACGATGGGGAAATGGGGAAAGATGGGAAGTTCATGGGGGACAATGGGGAACGATGGGAAGATCATCGGGTATGATAGGGATTGATGGGAAGATCATGGGGGATGATGGGGGAAATGGGGAATGATGGGAAGATCATGGGGGACGATGGGGAAAATGGGGAACGATGGGAAGATCATGGGGACGATGGGGATTGATGGGAAGATCATGTGGGACGATGGGGAAAATGGGGAACGATGGGAAGATATTGGGGGACGATGGGGAAAATGGGGAACGATGGGAAGATCATGGGGGATGATGGGGAAAATGGGGAACGATGGGAAGATTATGGGGACGATGGGGAAAATGGGTAACGATGGGAAGATCATGGGGGACAATTGGGAAAATGGGGAACGATGGGAAGATCATGGGGACGATGGGGAAATGGGAAAGATGGGAAGATCATGGGGACAATTGGGAACGATGGGAAGATCATCGGGACGATGGGGATTGATGGGAAGATCATGGCGGACGATGGGGGAAATGGGGAATGATGGAAAGATCATGGGGGATGATGGGGAAAATGAGGATAGATGGGAAGATCTTGGGGGACGATGGGGATTGATGGGAAGATCATGGAGGACGATGGGGAAAAGGGGGAATGATGGGAAGATCATGGGGGACGATGGGGAAAATGGGGAACGATGGGAAGATCATGGGGGACGATGGGGAAAATGGGGAACGATGGGAAGATCATGGGGGACGATGTGGAAATGGGGAATGATGGGAAGTTCATGGGGACAATGGGGAACGATGGGAAGATCATCGGGTACGATAGGGATTGATGGGAAGATCATGGGGGACGATGGGGGAAATGGTGAACGATGGGAAGATCATGGGGGACGATGGGGAAAATGGGGAACGATGGGAAGATCATGGGGACGATGGGGATTGATTGGAAGATCATGTGGGACGATGGGGAAAATGGGAAACGATGGGAAGATCATGGAGGACAATGGGGAAAATGGGGAACGATGGGAAGATCATGGGGAACGATGGGAAGATCATGGGGGGCGATGGGGAAAATGGCGAACGATGGGAAGATCATGGGGACAATTGGGAAAATGGGGAACGATGGGAAGATCATGGGGGACGATGGGGAAATGGGGAAAGATGGGAAGTTCATGGGGGACAATGGGGAACGATGGGAAGATCATCGGGTATGATAGGGATTGATGGGAAGATCATGGGGGATGATGGGGGAAATGGGGAATGATGGGAAGATCATGGGGGACGATGGGGAAAATGGGGAACGATGGGAAGATCATGGGGACGATGGGGATTGATGGGAAGATCATGTGGGACGATGGGGAAAATGGGGAACGATGGGAAGATATTGGGGGACGATGGGGAAAATGGGGAACGATGGGAAGATCATGGGGGATGATGGGGAAAATGGGGAACGATGGGAAGATTATGGGGACGATGGGGAAAATGGGTAACGATGGGAAGATCATGGGGGACAATTGGGAAAATGGGGAACGATGGGAAGATCATGGGGACGATGGGGAAATGGGAAAGATGGGAAGATCATGGGGACAATTGGGAACGATGGGAAGATCATCGGGACGATGGGGATTGATGGGAAGATCATGGCGGACGATGGGGGAAATGGGGAATGATGGAAAGATCATGGGGGATGATGGGGAAAATGAGGAAAGATGGGAAGATCTTGGGGGACGATGAGGATTGATGGGAAGATCATGGGGGACGATGGGGAAAAGGGGGAACGATGGGAAGATCATGGGGGACGATGGGGAAAATGGGGAACGATGGGAAGATCATGGGGGACGATGGGGAAAATGGGGAACGATGGGAAGATCATGGGGGACGATGGGGAAAATGGGGGGCGATGGGGAAAATGGCGAACGATGGGAAGATCATGGGGACAATTGGGAAAAGGGGGAACGATGGGAAGATCATGGGGGACGATGGGGAAATGGGGAAAGATGGAAAGTTCATGGGGGACAATGGGGAACGATGGGAAGATCATCGGGTATGATAGGGATTGATGGGAAGATCATGGGGGACGATGGGGGAAATGGGGAACGATGGAAAGATCATGAGGCACGATGGGGAAAATGGGGAACGATGGGAAGATCATGGGGGACGATGGGGATTGATGGGAAGATCATGTGGGACGATGGGGAAAATGGGGAACGATGGGAAGATATTGGGGGATGATGGGGAAAATGGGGAACGATGGGAAGATCATGGGGACGATGGGGAAAATGGGTAACGATGGGAAGATCATGGGGATGATGGGGAAAATGGGGAACGATGGGAAGATCATGGGGACGATGGGGAAATGGGAAAGATGGGAAGATCATGGGGACAATTGGGAACGATGGGAAGATCATCGGGGACGATGGGGATTGATGGGAAGATCATGGCGGACGATGGGGGAAATGGGGAATGATGGAAAGATCATGGGGGATGATGGGGAAAATGAGGAAAGATGGGAAGATCTTGGGGGACGATGAGGATTGATGGGAAGATCATGGGGGACGATGGGGAAAAGGGGGAACGATGGGAAGATCATGGGGGATGATGGGGAAAATGGGGAACGATGGGAAGATCATGGGGGACGATGGGGAAAATGGGGAACGATGGGAAGATCATGGGGGACGATGGGGAAAATGGGGGGCGATGGGGAAAATGGCGAACGATGGGAAGATCATGGGGACAATTGGGAAAAGGGGGAACGATGGGAAGATCATGGGGGACGATGGGGAAATGGGGAAAGATGGAAAGTTCATGGGGGACAATGGGGAACGATGGGAAGATCATCGGGTATGATAGGGATTGATGGGAAGATCATGGGGGACGATGGGGGAAATGGGGAACGATGGAAAGATCATGAGGCACGATGGGGAAAATGGGGAACGATGGGAAGATCATGGGGGACGATGGGGATTGATGGGAAGATCATGTGGGACGATGGGGAAAATGGGGAACGATGGGAAGATATTGGGGGATGATGGGGAAAATGGGGAACGATGGGAAGATCATGGGGACGATGGGGAAAATGGGTAACGATGGGAAGATCATGGGGATGATGGGGAAAATGGGGAACGATGGGAAGATCATGGGGACGATGGGGAAAATGGGTAACGATGGGAAGATCATGGGGGACAATTGGGAAAATGGGGAATGATGGGAAGATCATGGGGGACGATGGGGAAATGGGAAAGATGGGAAGATCATGGGGACAATTGGGAACGATGGGAAGATCATCGGGGACGATGGGGATTGATGGGAAGATCATGGCGGACGATGGGGGAAATGGGGAATGATGGAAAGATCATGGGGGATGATGGGGAAAATGAGGAAAGATGGGAAGATCTTGGGGGACGATGGGGATTGATGGGAAGATCATGGGGGATGATGGGGAAAAGGGGGAACGATGGGAAGATCATGGGGACGATGGGGAAAATGGGGAACGATGGGAAGATCATGGGGGACGGTGGGGAAAATGGGGGGCGATGGGGAAAATGGCGAACGATGGGAAGATCATGGGGACAATTGGGAAAATGGGGAACGATGGGAAGATCATGGGGGACGATGGGGAAATGGGGAAAGATGGGAAGTTCATGGGGGACAATGTTGAATGATGGGAAGATCATCGGGTATTATAGGGATTGTTTGGAAGATCATGGGGGTCGATGGGGGAAATGGGGAACGATGGGAAGATCATGGGGGACGATGGGGATTGATGGGAAGATCATGTGGGACGATGGGGAAAATGGGGAACGATGGGAAGATATTGGGGGACGATGGGGAAAATGGGGAACGATGGGAAGATGATGGGGGACGATGGGGAACGATGGGAAGATCATGGGGGACGATGGGGAAAATGGGGAACAATGGGAAGATCATGGGGGACGATTGGGAAAATGGGGAACAATGGGAAGATCATGGGGGACGATGGGGAACGATGGGAAGATCATGGGGGATGATGGGGAACGATGGGAAGATGATGGGGGACGATGGGGAAAATGGGGAACGATGGGAAGATCATGGGGGACGATGGGGATTGATGGGAAGATCATAAGGAATGATGGGGAAAATGGGAAGATCATGGGGGACGATGGGGAACGATGGGAAGATCATGGGGGATGATGAGGAAAATGGGTAACGATGGGAAGATGATGGGGGTCGATGGGGAAAATGGGGAACGATGGGAAGATCATGGGGGACGATGGGGAAAATGGGGAACGATGGGAAGATCATGGGGGACGATTGGGAAAATGGGGAACGATGGGAAGATCACGCAATAATACAGTGATATTCGTGCATATCAGTAATATACAGTGATACGCAATAATACACAGTGATACTCATGCGTATCAGTAGTACACAGTGATACGCAATAATACACATTGATATTCGTGTATATCAGTGATATTCAGTAATACACAGTGATACTTAGTGCATATCAGTAATACACAGTGAATATAAGTAATACACAGTGATATTCAGATATTTAAACATCTTATTAAAACACAGTGATACTCAGTAAAACTTGTGCATATCAGTCAGTTGGAGCTCCTTGTGACCACCTTGGGCAAGTCACTTAATCTCCCTGTGTAACATTTCTATGTGCTGCGGACCGCGCACTATACTGTAATTGTGAAGCGCTCTGAGTCCCATTGGGAGAAAAGTGCTATATGAAATAAAGTTTTTATTACATCAGTGATACTTAGTGCATATAGGTGATACTCAGTAATATACAGTGATACTCCCACCCGTAGCCCTGCTGCTTTCTGTGGAAGCCTTCCCCCTCCCCCTCTTTGTTGTTTCAGTTGGCTGGCTCCTGCTTCCTGTTTAAACTGGGATTATGTGCAGTCAGTGGGGGGGAGGAGGGCTGCCCCTGTCCTTATAAATAGGAGGGAATGCTCTGATAGACAGCAGAGAGAGCGGATCTGTCTTCAGCATGGCTGCACGTGTGATGCTGCCTATTCTGATAGTACTGCTGAGTACCACAGCCTATGGTGAGTGTCAAACATATGGGGGGGAGAAGGTTTTTTTTATTGATTTCATAATAAGCATATGCCAGGAGTGTATGACAAGAAAAGGGACATACAATAGTAATGTTTGGTTGTGTGTACACATGGCATTGTGACCCTTCCCTTCTCCCTGTCAGAGTGCTTCCCCAGAGGTCGGATCCTGGGAGGCCAGGAGTCTGTTCCCAGTGTCAGGCCATACATGGTGTCTGTGCAGCTGAACGGGATACACAGATGTGGGGGACTCCTGATCGCTGAACAGTGGGTGCTGAGCGCAGCGCACTGTCTTCCTGACATGTAAATATCCCCAATGCCTAGATATACGTGTGTTGTACCTCATGTGACCGGATCTCACTACTCTCTCCCGGGCTATATAACCTCTAGGTCTATATGTCTATGTATCACTATGTATTTCTGTATGTCTCTCCATATGTCAACATTTCTCTCTTATTAGTGGCTTGTTCTATAAACTCTGAAGCTGCAGATCACTCCCATTCAAGCTTGTAGAATAAGCCCCCAGTTTTTCTCTCACACTCTTATAACCCCTCCCTTCTTTCTCTCACACCCCTTCTCTCTCTCCTCTCTACCCTCTACTTTCTATCTCCCCCCACCCCTTCTCTCTCTCCCTCCTTCACTCCTCCCTTTTCACGCTCTCTCACTCTCCACAGGAGTAATGAGACCCTTCATGTGGTGTTAGGTGCACACTCCCTGAAATACCCAGAACCCTCCAAGCTGGAGTACGAAGTTCAGGCCCAAATCCCTCACCCCCTGTACAACACCAGCACTAGCACCAAGCACCATGACCTGCTGCTCCTGCAGGTAAGGAAAGACCCACAGAGTGGGAGGGACTGGGCCCAACATATAAGGCAGTGTTTCTCAGCTGGGGTTCCGTGAGAGGATCAAAATGGCGACATGGCTCCCAGAGCAGGGAGAAAGCAGGACAATTGCTAGGGTGTCTTCTGTCACTGACTGTCCTGTTGTGGGAGTGCCTGAGCAACGGAGCACTATGATTACAGGGGCCTTGTAAGAGATGTGTGCAGAGGTACATTTAATGGAGACCGTTTATGGTGAAATGATATCTTGGCTTTATTGCGCCTGTTCCTGTAACAAGGAAAAACATACAAAAACAAACAAAATAAAGGCCTACTCCACTTTGGAGAATAACTAAACCTTAACTCCAGCCCTTTCTAATTGGATGAGTAGCTAAGCTGGTTACCACCCTATATATATATATATATATATATATATATATATATATATATATATATATATATATATATAAACTTCTTCTACTTTGTAAGTAGCGATCTACTTTTGCGCAGTAACAAATACAAAAACTTACTTCACCATGCAGCAGGAGCTTCAGTGTCGGTTCGTATGAGCACCCATCTGGTAGGAAGAGACTGACTATATATATACATGTAGAGGTATCAGTACTGTGTTAGCCGAGCTTCAATAATCAAAAAATAAATAGATGATACCGTTCTGTGGCTAACGAAATGCTTTTATTTGTGCAATATACAGTCCAACAAGGACGTCTCTTATCTGTTTCTGTAGCTGTAGGGGATGGCCTCTCTGTTCTCCTGGGTCAGCATCCTTGTGTGCTATGGCATTCTCTGTGTCCAGGTATAGAGGTCTTGTCCACTTGTCTTGCTGTCAGCATACAGTCCTTTTGTGTGCATCAAGACATCATATTTTCCTCAGGTCAGCCCAGATGTGGGCTAAGGAAATCTCTGCAGTCCTCTTTCTCCTTATGTCAGCCCAAATGTGAGCTAAGGAATCTCTCTCCTGTTTCTCACATCAGGCTTTTCTAAAAGTCCTAATCAGCCAGGTGGAGTCTGGTTGATTGCTTGTGTGCAATTAACCAGCACACTGCTGGATTTAGAGGCAGTTTCTCTCAAACAGTGATACGTCCCTGTTACATACCTCCCCTGTTTGTGGGAAGCTCGGGCTTACCACGGCCGAAGACCATTGTTCCACTCTCACTCGAGATATCTCTGCGTCTTGAATGAGAGAGGATGGAGGAAGACAACACTTAGTCCCGCTGGGATTGGAGCCCTTTCTCCAGGTCAGTAATGTCTCCTCAAGAAGGTGCTTGAGCTCAGCACTCTTCAGTCGCTCGAGGAGGACTTTCCCAAACACAGTCTTTCTTCCGACTGCTTGGTCACGTATTTTCCCCCGCGTCGGGCGATCCTTTCTTGCCTGAGTTTAGGGTGACCACCTGCATCAGGTTCTGTAGCCATATTCACGGGTGGTTCAAGCTGGGCGGAGTTTTTATCCATACCGATTGACTCTCTTGGCTTCCCAGTGGGGGTAGTTACCTAGTGTTGTACCTGTAGAGGTGTGAACACCAAAACAGTTCTGCCTCAATCTAGCCAAAGACTATATCTTTCTAGCGGCTATCTTCAGTGTGAGAAATATGGTTTGGGCCATGGGGCCACAGTAGCATGACTGTATTGGTATTGCGCTTCTCAGTCGTAATTCGGTTCTTCTTTCCTGACTTGTGTGGAAAGCCGATCATAGTACTAAGATGGCATTGTGGGTGGGCTTATAGCAACGCGCAGCTTACTTGGTTGTGATGTAGAACCTATATCTGGATTGAATCACACCAGCAGCTTCCTTCATTTTTTTGTAGTATCTTTGCAGCAGACACTTCCTAACATTTTACTGGAGTAAGATTACACACTGCTTCATAATGTTCATAAATCTTTATTGACGTGGCATTCTCCATATGGACTGGAGAAGGCCGGCTGCTTGATTCTGGCTATTTAGCCGACGAGTTCTCATTCCTCTGTAGGCCGTCTGCATGGTGAGCGCTGCAGAGCGTTTGCGCAGATACATTTTTCTTTCCAACCTCGCTAGGACAAGAGCTTTGTAATACTTCTGAATTACTCTGCGGCTTTTCTCCCTTTTTAAGACGTTTAGCTCATCAGCTAGAGCAGTGGTGCGCAAACTCGGGGGCGCAAGATTATTTAGGGGGGGCGCAGGCTGCATGCGGGGAAACTTGGGGGCGGGCAGAGCTATGCACGGACGGCCAAAAGCTCCGTGCTGCTGCTTCTCTGTGCTGTGGCTTGCTGCGGGGGCGGGGACTTGCTGCGGGGGCGGAGCTTCTCTGTGCTGTCTGCTTCTTTCTCTGTGCTGTGGCTTGCTGCAGGGGTGGGGACTTCCCTGCACACAGACATCCCACCCTCCTCCTGTGTTACCCGCCCCAGTTTTGAGCAGCATGGGGGACCGGAGCATGCTTACAGTAGTACTTCCTCCCCCAGGTGAAAGTGTGTGATTTATGATTGTGTGTTGTGTGTGTTGTCTGTGTTGGTTGTGATTGTGTGTGTGTTGTGATATGATTGTGTTGTCATTGGCTGTGTGTTGTGTGTGTGTGTGTGTGTGTGTGTGTGTGTGTGTGTGTGTGTGTGTGTGTGTGTGTGTGTGTGTGTGTGTGTGTGTGTGTGTGTGTGTGTGTGTGTGTGTGTGTGGTTTTTTTCTGTATTGGTTGTGATTGTGTGTTGTGTATTGTGATTGATTGTGTGTGTTGGTTGTGATTGTGTGTTGAGTGTTGTGATTGAGTGTGTGTGTGTTGCGTCTGTGTTGGTTGTGATTGAGTGTATGTGTGTTGTGATTGAATGCAGCGGTGCGCAAACTGGGGGGCGTACGCTCTCCCAAGCTTGGCGCTTGGGGAGACAAACAAAATTGACTTTGAAGCGCGCTCAGCAGCAGTCAATGCACAGACACACACAGCCACACAAACACACACAAAAATAGCCCTGATCCATGCCCTCCTGCTCGTGTTTACATAATTATGCAGGACACCCTGTGCTCATGCTTGGAGAGTAGGTGATGTCACTGCTCTCAGCGGAAGCTTGGGCGCAGCCTAATTTTGCAAGTGTGAGCCGTTGAAATACAGCAGCGGCAGCTTTTATTCGAGTAAAAGCCGCCGGCTGCATGCGTCTGGGAAGCGGGTAGCCGCGGCGCGTGGCGGCGCACTGTGACGTCACAGTCACATGCGCGCCCGGCTTCCCCGGCTTCCCCAGGCTTCCCCGACACCCCTGGAGATCAAATTAAGGTAAGCGGGGGTGCGGGGAAGCAGAGGGGCAGAGCAGGAGCCGGGTTCGGGGTCGGGAAGGGGGGTAAATTGCGCGCGAAGTGGAGGGGGGGTGCGTGGGGGAAACGCGGCGGCGCGCGGTTTTTACTGGCGGCAGCTGGGGTAGATCCCGGCATGCCGCCGGCATTTAGTGCAATAAAAGATGTCGCTACTGTAAGTATTTAGACATATTTGTATTTACATTGTGTACCGTTTAATAAAGGTTTTTTTTCATGTGATTTTGGCAGGCAGGGGGGCCCGAGAAATTTCATGGATGAAAAGGGGGGCTCGGCGTAAAAAGTTTGCTCACCCCTGAGCTAGAGAATTCTGTTTCTGGAGCTTGCTCTGAGTGAGCATCGACACATTCTTCATTATATTTTGGAGCCCCGCGGATTTCTTCACTCGGGCTGCAGCTGTTTGCCTTAGTTTCTGGACCTTCTTGTGCTCCCTCTTTTAGTGAGTCACCTGACCTCAAAGCTTGGCCTCTAGCAATGCTCAGGGTAACCTTCAGTTTCTCATGCTGCTTTGCGTGGACACACTGGGTATTCAGACGTTCCTGCAGCACTTGTACTTCTTTAGCAGCCTGCAGATTTTCTTCCTGCAGAGATCTTTCTCCTTATGTCAGCACACATGTGAGCTAAGGAATCTCTCTCCTGATTCTCACATCGGGCTTTTCTAAAAGTCCTAATCAGCCAGGTGGAGTCTGGTTGTGTGCAATTAACCAGCACAGTGCTGGATTTAGAGGCAGTTTCTCTCAAACAGTGATAAGTCCCTGTTACAGGCCTCAAGAGAAAAAAGGTTGGGAACCACTAGTGTAAGGTCTAGTGGTTAAAGTAGGTATCCTTGGCTCACCTATACTAGTATAGGGCAAATATTTTAGGACAGATTCATGCCCATAACCTGCCAGAGGGGCCATGTTGTATGTATATGTGTGTGTATTATTTGTGACTGTCATTGGAACCGTGGTCACCGACAGGAGGGTAGAGCCGGGACAAGTGGCTGCAGGGGGCCTGGCCCTGGAAGTTGGGACTTGGCCAGAGGTCGGGCTCAACGTCTGTGTCCGGTTGCCGGGCCTCTGGTTACTGGCCGAGCCCCGGCTCTCCCCATCTCTGGTTGCTCGCCGGGCCCCCCGCAGCCACCGGCATCAGAGAGAGGCCTGACGCAGGAGAGTGAGGGAGGCCCGAAGCAGCATGGGGAGAGCCAGGACTCGGTGGCCTGAGACCATCCCCAACGTAAGTATGTATTTTGGGAGGGGAAGAGTAGTGTATGTACGTATTTGGGGGTGTAGTGTAAGTATGTATTTGGGGGACGCGGAAGTGTATGTATGTATGTATGTATTTGGGGGGGTAGTGTAAGTATGTATTTGGGGACGCGGAAGTGTATGTATGTATTTGGGGGGGTAGTGTAAGTATGTATTTGGGTGTCGCGGAAGTGTATGTATGTATGTATTTGGGGGGGTAGTGTAAGTATGTATTTGGGGACGCGGAAGTGTATGTATGTATTTGGGGGGGTAGTGTAAGTATGTATTTGGGTGTCGCGGAAGTGTATGTATGTATGTATTTGGGGGGTAGTGTAAGTATGTATTTGGGGGGTTAGTGTATGTATGTTTGTGGGGGTGTAGTGTAAGTATTTGGGGGGGTAGTGTTGTAAGTATGGATTTAGGGGGAGGGTAATATTGTGAGTATGTATTTGGGGGTGTTGTATGTATTTTGAGTCTGGTGGGGGGAGGAGGAGGGAATGAGTGTGAGAAGGGGGGAGACTGAGTGATCGGGAGGTAATTGAGTGATAGCAAAGAGGTGGTGTAAGAGGGAGTGAGGAAGAGAGAGGGGGAGAGAGAGAGGGGGGTAAGAGTGAGTCAGGAGGGGAGAGAAATACATGGGGAGAGGGGGGGGGGAAAGAGGAGGGGGCTTGCGAAGGTGTAAAAAGGGGGTTCACAAGACTGCCGACATGGGAGGGGGGAGGACCCCGGTTGAAACTCTAGTCTTGGGCCCCGGGAAATCTGTTGGCGGCCTTGGCGGGAGAGAGGATCGGGATAAAGTAGAAGGACAGAGAGGGAGCGAGGGGGAAAAAATCAATACTACAGTATGATTGCAGACCGTATTAGACAAATACCATTATAATATTTATTTTTAATGTTTTATGAATCATTTAGTATTGTGTCCCGATTTTTTCTTTTGGAGTGTCCCCGAAAACGCGGTTAACTTTAGAGTAGGCAGCGAAAGGGTTTTCCTGTGGTTAGGAAAGTCCCAATGGAGGGGGAATAAGTAGGTAGTGTGATACCTTTAATTGCACCAACAGATAGTTGATACCACACAAAGTTCTTAATCAGGTATGACAGAAATACAGGGTATGTATACAGGATAGTAGAGAGATGGTATCTAGTTAGGGTGGACACGGAGAGGATGTGAGATATGACAGGGGGAATGGTGGCAGGCTAGTGAGAACATTAACAGAGGCGGCATAAGAGGTTACTATCTATTGTAATGTTATAGACACTTAGACACACAGGAGTGAGATTCTGAATGGAACCAGACAGGTTGTACACACACACACATCCCACACTTGTGTATGTGTGGTGAATCCGCCTGATTGTCCCCCAAAACAGCTGCCGGAGAAGGCCCCCGTGAACTTGGCCGTGCGGCCCCTCCTCTTCCAGAGAGAGGACAGGGATGTCCCAGCGGACACGCTGTGCCTGGTGTCCGGGTGGGGACAAGTAAAGCTGACCGGGAAGAGGCCGGACAAGCTGCAGGAGGTGACCGTGCCGGTGATCAGCAGGGATCAGTGTAACCGCCGGGACTATTACGACAATGTAATCACTGCATATATGATGTGTGCAGGAGCAGCAAAGAAAGACTCATGTGAGGTGAGGAACACGGGATGGGGGGGGGGAGAGAGAGGGAGAAGAGGACAGGAGAATAAGAAAGACGGGGAGAGGCGATAATAGGAAAGGGAGGAGGAGATAGAGGGAGGAGAAAGATAGTGAGGATGAGCAGAAGGTGGTGACAGAGACGGAAAGATGATAGTGAAGTGGGGGAGAGGATGAGAGGGAGAAAAGAGAGTGGGTGGGAGGAGTGATGGAGAGAAGAGCCTGTTATTAAGTTGCTGTGCTGCTCACTGTGCAGAGGGAGACAGGAGGTGCAGGGGGTGCTAGTGACCAGCAGGGGGCGTCTGCTCTCTGGGGCTGGGAATACACGGTTCGAGTCCAGTCTCGGGTAAATGTCGCTGGTTCACAATTGTCCTTCTCCTCCGGCAGGGAGACTCCGGGGGACCGCTAGTGTGTGACGGGGTCGCAGTGGGCATCGTGTCCGGCGGGTACCGCAAGTGTGGCAACGCCAAGCGCCCGGGCATCTACACCCGCATATCCCCCTATGCATCCTGGATAGAGGTCACCATGCACAATGCCACCCAGCACAGTACGGCCGCCCCCACTGTGCCAGCCTGAGGGTATCTGTGACATGGCTGCAGTTATTCGTGCATATGTGAGGGGTAACGTGCGGGCGGGGCCGGGCCCACAGCACGACTTAGAAACATGTACAGGAGTTATAAGTAAAGAAAACAATCAGCCATGTATCACCTTTACTGTTTGTAACTTTTAATATATCAAAGCACAAACTCCAGTCTGCTGCGAGTCCAGGTTCTGAAGCAGCTCAATGGGAATCATATTTCGTCCATCTTTTATGAGCCCAGCAAGTATTTTCTAATGTTGATATTTGTCTGGAGTTGTAAAGCATGGGTAGGATTTCAGAGTGAGAGGAAGCAAAGGGGTTAATAGGAAAAATACCCATAAATACATTGCCGAGATCTTAATACTCTGTTTGCCTGCCCCGGATCTGGAAGGGTTTAGCTCTGCAATACCAGAGGGCGCTGCAATGCATCGCAGTGCGATATAACAACACGCAGAGCGGTATAGAACCAGGCATTGCGGGCCCTTCCGGCAGTGAAGGGGTAAAAAACATCTGGCCTCTTATCCGTAGGGTGGGGTGCAGTAGGTTTGTCCCCCTCCAACTTCCTACTGATTGGATCAGTCTGTGATTCTTCTGACACAGTGGGATGTACCACATGGGATGGAGGGAGGGGGGATTTCCTGACATATTAACCCCTTGTGCAGCTCCTCCCAGACATGAGAGAGGGTCAGACCTGTACTGCATGCAAGGAGGGCAGGAAAAGCAGCGATACTCTGCACGGCTTGTTAAGGTTAAAAAAGAGTGATACTCTGCAGATGCAGCCATCTTTAAAGGTCTTTTCTTTTGCACTAGTGAGTGGGGCAGCATGGAGTGACTGGGTGTTGCAGTGAGGGTGGGGGAACAGCGAATGAATGGCAGGGGCAACAAGATACTGGGTGTCGCAGAGAGGGATGAGTGTGGGGACAGCGAGTGAGTGCGGGATCCGGGCTCCAGAGTGTTAGCTGTTGAGCGCGTTATCGATGAAATTGCGGAAGAGAGCCACACGTGCGAAGAAATCGGGGGCCACACCGCTGCCGCAGGTTCGAACAATGAAGGAGGAGATGCCCTGAATGACCCCGTCACACACGAGAGGACCCCCAGAGTCACCCTGCATGGGGCGAGAGAGAGAAGGGAGGTTAACAGTGATATTACTCATCCTGCCCTGCAGCCCTCACTGCTACTCCTGTACAGAACACACGTCACTACACCTCCATCCTGCCCTGCAGCCCTCACTACTACTCCTCTACAAAACACACACGTCACTTCACCTCCATCCTACCCTGCACCCCTCACTACTACTCCTCTACAGAACACACACGTCACTTCACCTCCATCCTACCCTGCACCCCTCACTACTACTCCTCTACAGAACACACACGTCACTGCACCTCCATCCTGCCCTGCACCCCCATCCTACCCTGCAGCCCTCACTACTATTCCTGTACAGAACACACACGTCACTGCATCTCCATCCTACCCTGCAGCCCTCACTACTACTCCTCCCCTACAGAACACACACGTCACTGCACCTCCATCCTACCCTGCAGCCCTCTCTACTACTCTACAAAACACACACGTCACTTCACCTCCATCCTACCCTGCTGCTCTCACTACTACTCCTCTACAGAACACACACGTCACTGCACCTCCATCCTGCCCTGCAGCCCTCACTACTACTCCTCTACAGAACACACACATCACTGCACCTCCATCCTGCCCTGCAGCCCTCTCTACTACTCCTCTACAAAACACACACGTCACTTCACCTCCATCCTACCCTGCTGCCCTCACTACTACTCCTCTACAGAACACACACGTCACTTCACCTCCATCCTACCCTGCTGCCCTCACTACTACTCCTCTACAGAACACACACGTCACTTCACCTCCATCCTGCCCTGCAGCCCTCACTACTACTCCTCTACAGAACACACACGTCACTTCACCTCCATCCTACCCTGCAGCCCTCTCTACTACTCCTCTACAAAACACACACGTCACTTCACCTCCATCCTACCCTGCTGCCCTCACTACTACTCCTCTACAGAACACACACGTCACTTCACCTCCATCCTGCCCTGCAGCCCTCACTACTACTCTACAGAACACACACGTCACTTCACCTCCATCCTACCCTGCTGCCCTCACTACTACTCCTCTACAGAACACACACGTCACTTCACCTCCATCCTGCCCTGCAGCCCTCACTACTACTCCTCTACAGAACACACACGTCACTTCACCTCCATCCTACCCTGCAGCCCTCTCTACTACTCCTCTACAAAACACACACGTCACTTCACCTCCATCCTACCCTGCTGCCCTCACTACTACTCCTCTACAGAACACACACGTCACTTCACCTCCATCCTGCCCTGCAGCCCTCACTACTACTCCTCTACAGAACACACACGTCACTTCACCTCCATCCTACCCTGCTGCCCTCACTACTACTCCTCTACAGAACACACACGTCACTTCACCTCCATCCTGCCCTGCAGCCCTCACTACTATTCCTGTACAGAACACACACACATCACTGCGCTGCCCCTAGTCTCTTTCCTGTGGTGCCCCATGTCATCTTTCTGGTCACCCCCCATGACTCACAAAGCAGATGCCCGCCTGGCGCATGAAGACCCCAGTGCAGATGTTGTTGGGGCGGCACAAATCCATTCCAGTCACAGTCACGTTAAGCTCCTGCAGTCGGTCGGGGGCACGTCCCTGAGAGCTCAGCCTCCCCCAGCCTGCAGCCACACACGCGGTGCCCGCGGGGACGGTCTCATTGGCACGGGGCAGGCGCACCAGCCGCACGTTAGCGTTCAAAGTCACTGCACGGTCCAGCTGGGAAGAGCGAGAAAGGCACATCCATTGAGACTCACAACATTAGCCTTCCTCACTGCAAGAGGGTTCACTCAGCAGCAGAGCCAGCTCGTAAGTGGCACAATAATTGACAGGTCACTGCCCGGCAGCACAGCTCTCTCGCACAGTTCAGGGGTCTTACCTTCAGAACGAGGATGTCGTTTTGCAGACTCTGGGGATTGAAACCATTCTCGAAGACCTGCGAGATGCGGAAGGTTTGTGTGGAACGCTCATTGGTGCGGAGAGAGTGAGCCCCCAAAACCACCGACACAAGAGAGGGGTTTCTGGGGGGCAGAGGAGTGTCAGGGAGAAGCAGGATACTGAGAGGGTTACAGACACATGGGAGGGGACAGCAAGGGGGAAAGATACAGTGACGGGAGCACAGACACAAGAGTCGGACACGTACACACATACGTGTGGGTGCACAGACGGCTCCGGAATGCACACAGGCATGAAAATAAGCCACGTAAAACACACACCTTGTGACATCAGATGTCACTGATTCACACACCTTGTGATGTCACGCATTTCTACACAAGTCACAGTGTATAACTACTCCCCCAGACCGAGTTGGCTGTTAACTGCTCACTGTCAGTAGCATATTCCCAGGTACTCACATATCTGTCAGGCAGTGGGCTGCTGTCATCAGGAACTGGGGGGCAATCAGGGACCCCCCACAGAAGTGCTGACGTCTGAACTGCAGTGAGGCAATGTATGGGTGAGAATTGGGGGCTGCCTCTCTGCCCCCCACTATCCAGGAGCGCAGGGAGCCTGCAGGGAGAGACGATGTTACTACCTCCTACACAGGCTTCCTCACACACCTCTAAGCACACTTATTAAGGGTTAAAAGGCCCAGACTGAAAGCAGGGGAGTCTGGTTCATATCCCAGTGTCAGCGCTTTGTGACCTTGGGCATCAGGCACCAATATAAGATCGTAAACGTCTATGCACAGGTATAGTGTCTCTGAACACTTCCTATTTATGGACTGAGCCTTGCACACTCATACACATACAGTACTGATTTGTGCAAATCACACATACATGGCTCGTTGCATATTTATACAGACACCTCGCATGCACACACTGAGCCATATGCACACTTATACACACAGATCTGTGCAAACACTCACCCCCGTGCACGCTGCATGCCCACAGAAGTACCACCGTAGTCAGCAGGAGGGACCCCATCCTATCCATGGCTCTGTCTCCCGGGGCCCGGCTCCCACAGACTTTATACCTGCACTACAACCGTTGCAGTTACACAACTAACCGCTCATATCTGCTGACATTTCCTAACCCACAATGAGAGGGCTGTAACTGTCACAGTATTTGAAAATCCAGATCAGATTCTGGGGCTCGAGTGTTGTAACAAAAAGGCAAAAAAAAAAATCTCAATGAAGTATCCCAAACATGTCCATGTGAAGTTTGATTAAACAGTGTGGGGTTTTGATTAAAGGCTAAATAATGAAGATAGCGCCTACCCGGCTTCCCTATATAAGGGGGCTATGCACTAAGCAACGCGTTTTTGCGGCTGCTTGAAATGTATTTGCTCTGCCGTTAAAAAGTGAAGCCAAAGGCGCGATTCACTAACATGTTCAGCGCGTTTTGGTCTGGCCGAGTGTTGGGGTGAATGTTACATATTTGGGGTGCAGCTCCCCCTCAGTGTTGGGGTGAATGTTACATATTTGGGGTGCAGCTCTCCCCCTCAGTGTTGGGGTGAATGTTACATATTTGGGGTGCAGCTCTCCCCCCTCAGTGTTGGGGTGAATGTTACATATTTGGGGTGCAGCTCTCCCCCCTCAGTGTTGGGGTGAATGTTACATATTTGGGGTGCAGCTCTCCCCCTTCAGTGTTGGGGTGAATGTTACATATTTGGGGTGCAGCTCTCCCCGCTCAGTGTTGGGGTGAATGTTACATATTTGGGGTGCAGCTCTCCCCCCTCAGTGTTGGGGTGAATGTTACATATTTGGGGTTCAGCTCTCCCCCCTCAGTGTTGGGGTGAATGTTACATATTTGGGGTGCAGCTCCCCCTTAGTGTTGGGGTGAATGTTACATATTTGGGGTTCAGCTCTCCCCCCTCAGTGTTGGGGTGAATGTTACATATTTGGGGTTCAGCTCTCCCTCAGTGTTGGGGTGAATGTTACATATTTGGGGTTCAGCTCTCCCCCTCAGTGTTGGGGTGAATGTTACATATTTGGGGTGCAGCTCTCCCCCCTCAGTGTTGGGGTGAATGTTACCTATTTGGGGTACAGCTCTCCCCCCTCAGTGTTGGGGTGAATGTTACATATTTGGGGTGCAGCTCCCCCTCAGTGTTGGGGTGAATGTTACATATTTGGGGTGCAGCTCCCCCTCAGTGTTGGGGTGAATGTTACATATTTGGGGTGCAGCTCCCCCTCAGTGTTGGGGTGAATATTACATATTTGGGGTGCAGCTCTCCCCCTCAGTGTTGGGGTGAATGTTACATATTTGGGGTGCAGCTCTCCCCCCTCAGTGTTGGGGTGAATGTTACATATTTGGAGTGCAGCTCCCCCTCAGTGTTGGGGTGAATGTTACATATTTGGGGTTCAGCTCTCCCCCCTCAGTGTTGGGGTGAATGTTACATATTTGGGGTTCAGCTCTCCCCCTCAGTGTTGGGGTGAATGTTACATATTTGGGGTTCAGCTTTCCCCCTCAGTGTTGGGGTGAATGTTACATATTTGGGGTGCAGCTCCCCCTCAGTGTTGGGGTGAATGTTACATATTTGGGGTGCAGCTATCCCCCCTCAGTGTTGGGGTGAATGTTACATATTTGGGGTGCAGCTCCCCCTCAGTGTTGGGATGAATGTTACATATTTGGGGTGCAGCTCTCCCCCCTCAGTGTTGGGGTGAATGTTACATATTTGGGGTTCAGCTCTCCCCCTCAGTGCTGGGGTGAATGTTACATATTTGGGGTGCAGCTCTCCCCCCTCAGTGTTGGGGTGAATGTTACATATTTGGGGTGCAGCTCTCCCCCCTCAGTGTTGGGGTGAATGTTACATATTTGGGGTGCAGCTCTCTCTCTCTCTGCGTCCCCCACACAGTTTGCAGAGTCGGGCTCTGTCCCAATTGCAGCTGTAACTTCCGGCCACACAGGAAGCAGAGTCCGTTATGGACACTACAGATTAACCCCCTCATGGTCAGAGATCTGCAGATACAGAAGCTCCTGGACCCCCACAGGATGCTTCACCTTTTAATACTGGCGTGGTTAACCTCTTGTCTGCTGAACCAGAGAAGAAACAAAGAGGCTGACCTCTTTCACTGAGATGATTCAACTGCAGTGTCGCAACACGCTACAGGCCTCCAGGAACTAAAAGGTTAAATAGCAGAATTGCAATGCTCTGCAGGCCTCTACACATGAAAACGTTAACATGAAGTGTTGCAATGCTCTGCAGACCGCTAGGAATGAAATAGTTCAAAAGTAATGTTGCCATGCTCTGCATGTCTCCACACAGCAAATGTTTAGGTGACAGTGTTGCAACACTGTGCAGGCTTCTAAATATCAAAGGGTTAAATAGCAGAATTCCACTGCTCTACAGGCTAGACGTGAAAGATAAAAAGCAACGCTGCAATGCTCTCCAGGCAAAGGGTCAAATAGGTATTAAATGGTTATCAAAAGGTAAAAAAGCAAAATCTCAACGCTCTGAACTCCTAGACATTAAAGCGTTAAATCATAGATGCAATGCGCTGCAGTCGTCTAGGAATGAAAAGGCTAAAAAGCAGCATTGCAATGCCCTGCAGGCCTATAGACATTTTAGGGTTAAATAACAAAATTGCAATTTTCTGCGGGCCTTTAGACATTGAAGGGTTAAATAGCTGTGGTGCAACGCTCTGCAGGCCTCTAGTCTTTGCATGGTGCTGGTGATGCCCCTGTGGGGGCGGGGAAGAGGAAGGCAGGTACCCAGGAGGCAGCAGACACATCTTCCCGTTGCTAGGTAACTGGCACACAATGCTTGACATGCTCAGCTCACTCAGCACCTTCATGAGCATCCACACATTACGTGTCACATGTAACACACATGTGGACATGTTACAGCAGTTCTGCATGTTCAGAAGGCTGCTCCATATTAACCCCTTCACTGCTGTGCGCAAATATAGCTCATGTACAACAGACATGACTGTCACACCCAAGACTGTTCTCACAGCTGTACATCTACCACCCCCTTCCCCACCCGCCAGATTTCTTTGTTCCTCTGAAGCTCTGGGAATTCTCTTTGGAAACAAGGACACGAGCTGGTCACACGTACTTATATAAAAAGTGATTTACACACACATATGTAACCCCGTGTGATGAGCTCCACACACTCACACTCCACCCTGGCAGGGTCCTCTCCGATGTGCTCTGGACATGTGACTGTGATGGACATGAGAGCGGCAACTAATAACGGCTGTAGAAGAGGTGGGGCAATGAAGGAGAGGGACCTTTCAAAAAGGGGGGTGGCCATGTTGAGTCAGATCTGCGTGGAGCTGAGTGCTATCTGGCCGGTCGGAGAGTCCGGAGACTGCAGCGGGAGCAGAGAGCTACAGTGACCGATGTGGTCAAGAGTTAAAGCGCAAAAAATAGAAGAGTGGCGCAGCATGGCATAAAATCTTTTATATGATATGCAAAAATTAAAACAAAATAAAAATGCACTCATGATATGGAACTTAGGATATGGTGTCTTTAAAAACTGCTGCAGATGCAGGCCTAGTGTGGGATCAGTTTGCTCTCACTTCCTGGTTCCACATACAGGGCAGTCTGGGAGCCGATGTTGATGCCAAGAATGACCCGTTGTACCAACCTCTTCCTCCCCTCAAATCAAACAGGATTGAGCTCATCAGCTGAACACGGACATGCAGCCCCAGCCTCACTGCAGTAGCCCAGGGGATCCTCCACAGACTTCAATTGCATGCGCACTCTCAGCGCACACTCAGCGTGCCATGGAGGACAGCTGGTCGGCGACTTAGAGCAGTAGAGAAGATGCCAGTGCCGCAGACCCTCCGATCCATAGGACGTCAGTGAGGGGAACCCCAGGGGAGGAAGACGTCGGAACAACGGGTCATACTTGGCATCAACATCGGCTCCCAGACTGCCCTGTATGCGGAACCAGGAAGTGAGAGCAAACTGATCCCCTCACTAGGGCGGCATCTGCAGCAGTTTGGTTTTTTTTGTAACTCAAATTTTATTGAATTGTAGAACAGCATACAAAAAATGTTACATCTTGTACATCCGCCAATATCAAATGAAATCATAAAGCCCCAAATATAAAATACAAGGGGGAGGAGGTCTCCCCTGTCCACTCTTCCATTTTCTGTGTCACGTGTAGCAACTCTCTCCATCCTGACTAGGAATTATACTTCCCATGTGGCCCCAGTCTTCCCCATCTCATACTATGTCTAAGCCCTACCTATTTACACTTATGTATCCGACTGTCAGTCAACGGAGAACGCACTTCAACATAATCAAAGCATAATTGTATCACGATTCACCCCTGGGATATCTGTTTGTGCCAACCAACATAGCCAAACTTTTTGGAATTTAGAGCCCGTGTCATTAACCAAACTCGTTAATTTTTCCATCTTGCAAACAAACCAAATTCTATTTCTAATTTTAGGAATTTCTTTCTGTTTCCATAATGCTGCGATCTCGCACCTCGTTGCTGTTGCAAAATGTGCAACTAGTTTACACTCAACCCTTGATAGCCCTTGCGTTGGTCTGTTTAATAGAAACAGCCATGGGTCTAATGGGATTGTGAGGTCTAACATCCTCTGTAGCCAATTTCTCATTTGCTCCCAAAGGGGCACTAACTGAGGACAAGACCACAGCATATGTAACAAGTCTGCCTGTTCTCCACTTTGTCTTGGGCACAATGGTGAGTAATCTGGGACAAATTTCGATAATTTTAGTGTGGTGAGATACCACCTCATTAAAACTTTATATGCGTTCTCCTTTAATGTCGTACAAATCGAAATCTTCGCTGCCGCCATAAAGATTTCATCCCATACCTCATCCTCTAAGCCCTCACCTAGGTCTTCCTCCCATTGGGACATATACTTCAATTTTCTAGAATATACAGGGCCAGAACAGGTCTGTACATTTGAGATGTGAGTTCGCTCGTGTCTGTTTCTAAAATACAGAGCTTTTCAGAATTTGTTAATGGGAGGCGGGCTGTAAATTTGTTATAAAACGCGCGGATCTGGAGATACCTTAAAAATTCTGACTGTGGGATGGCTTTTTCTGACTTCATTTGTTCAAATGTTTTAATACTGATTCTGCCCTCCAGATCTTTAAGTCTCGTATACCCCAATCTGCCTCCAAATTGTAAAATCTTTGCTGATCAGGCCCGGAGCAAAGTTAGGATTGTCAAATATGGGAGTCATTAAAGTCTTTTTGTCAGTTAACGAGCATTTACATTTAGATGCCTCCCAGATTGCTAACGAGTTGGTCATTGAGGAAAGCGGCTCCTTGATAGTCTTAACTCCACTGGCGCACATACTTCTTTCTCGAATGCCACCCAGCCTTTAAGGCTCAGGTCAACATGCCACTGGGACATTTGAGATCATTGTGCCGCTTTGTAATAAGATAACAAGCAAGGTACGGCTAGTCCCCCTGCAGATGTTGGTCTTTATAAAATCCTTCCCCCTACTCTCAGCCTTTTGTATCTCCAGGCAAACTTGGAGATCAAAGATTGAAGAGAAAATATATCCTTCCATACTACTGGTATTGGTAATAATAGGTAAAGGATACGGGGAACTAAATTCATTGTAATACAATATATCCTGCCGATCCAGGAGACATTGTATGTGGACCAAGTTCTTGTATCATCTCTCAGCGTTTTTAGTAGTTTGGGATAGTTTGCTCTGTATAAAGTTTTATAATTATTAGCAACCGTGTCCCTGGAGTAAGAGGCCTCCGCTGATACAGCCACACGAGCAACTTAAAATGGCCGCCGAACCCGGCAACAACTTGGGGAACTAACCTGATTATTTCTCAACTTTAAAACCAGAGACATAACATGAAACACAGACAAAGCTCAGTGCACATCCAGAAAAACTTATATACGGTACAGTGCCTAAATATACATGTATAAATAACTAATAAATAAAATGGTCTTTTAGTTTAACATTTTGGCCAAATTGTTGTAAGCCCCTGAGCCAACTGCACGGCAGACCACGTTTCAAGGGTCCCTAACACTAATATAGATTCTTAATAACCTGTGCATTGCCAGGAAGAATGATTTATAGTAAATCTGTCAATATTAGTTGCAAAAGTTCTAAGTCTGATTGAAGCTTTTATTAACCTGTACATTACCAGGAAAAGCACTCTGCAATAGATTTGTCACAATCACACTGTAAGCAGGCAAGTTCCCCTGAGAGTGGAGCTGAGCTGTGCAGTTGGCTCAAGGGCTTACAACAATTTGGCCAAAATGTTAAACTAAAAGACCATTTTATTTATTAGTTATTTATACATGTATATTTAGCCACTGTACCGTATATAAGTTTTTCTGGATGTGCACTGAGCTTTGTCTGTGTTTTATGTTATGTCTCTGGTTTTAAATATATATATTGCCATGCTCAGTAGCACTCCTCTGTGAAACTTATATGCTTATATATATGTTGTGAGTATTTTGGGGGTTTAATATGAGCTTGTAGGTGTTCTGTATGTTTTATAATTCTTGTTCAGCTAGTCTTAGCTGATTGGAGGGTGGCAACCTCCTACCTAATTGAAGCTCACCCCTTCCCACATTTCAATGGTTAAAAGCTCACTCCATGGCATCTCCCACTCTCAGGGGAACTTGCCTTTAAGACCACGTTACAGTGTTCGTGCACATATACCTGCATCTTGAGTGCAGCCATTTTAAGCAATTGGTGTTCACGGGACGGCCCAGACTGTAATAAGGCGCTAATTCTAACAGACCCAGATACAACTGAGGAGGCGAGTATCAATAGAGTACTCAGGGCAGGCCCCCCGTGGGGACAGGCCCAAATTCGGGGAAATATTTTGTGCTGCAATAATAAGATTGCATATATATTGTGTATGTGTGAGGAAGATATTGACCCTACCAAGGTGCCTGATAGCATTGTGGGCAGGGACCATGAGATGTGGGGTGTTACGGTGGGATGTAAATCTGTTGCGGGCCCGCGCAATGTTGATAAAACACTATTGTAGACCAGGTCCAAAAATTCCTTAGCTAGCGAGGGGGCTATGTCCTGGAACAGGATGGTATATTTTCTGTATATTTTTCTGCTCTCACACTGTCAGCTCTCTCCAGGGAAAGTTGCATGTTTTCCATGTTCCAAGCATCCAGTGCTCCTGTGTGAATTTCAACATAGTTGTTACATATTACTTTTTCCACATGCCACCAGTCAGTTGCTCTGACAACCTCCCAATGCTCATAGTTGAGATTGGTTTAGCCCTCTCCCCCTGCCCTTCTCTGTATATTTTATGCCCCTTGGCTTGTTCCTGTCTGGAAGGAAAGTGTGCTCTCTCTTTTGAACAGCAGCCAAAGTGAGCAGACACATCTTCCACTGCTCCCTTAGAAAGGGATTCCTTTTTACCTTCCCCTCAGAGAAGCACCTTCATCTCACAAAAGCAAATTCTCCTCACAAGAGACCTTTCCTATCATGATCTACATTCAAGTACTTTTATACTTCTGCTAACCCCACTCAATAAAGTTGAAGAAAATAGGACTTTGTGTGCTTTAGAAAGTGGAAGAGTTAAGCTACATGGATCTTCTCACATGCTACAAGTGAGCCTGGATCCAGAATAGGCTACGATGGAAGAGGTCTGTAATAAGATGTACTCTGAAGTACCCACTTCCTCTACGGGACATGCCTCAGCTTCCGCTGAGGCTCTTATCATAGCCATGGGACTGTTAGGCTAAGTCCCCGCTAGCACTGAGCGGGCGGCGCTTGCGGCGGGGACTTACATATATAGCGCTCTCCAAGCATGAGCGCGCTCAGCGCCAGCAGGGAGTCAGCCTTAGTGGACAAGTCCATGCCCTCTAGGGGGTGGACGGGAACAATTACTATAGGAGACAGATTATCCCCTTTAGGTCACAGATAGGCCCCACTCAGACTCATCTTGTGGTTGCTGCAGGGAAAGTCCATAGGCAGGGACGCTTCCCCTGTATTGTGCAGTGTCAGGGGCACAGTTATTATGCCACGCTGTGAAGCATAGCCTGCGGTCTGGGACCAGATCCAGGCATACATCACCAGAGAATATTTTATTGTTGCACACTCCGGAGGCAGAAACCCCTCCAGAGGTAACCACCTGCAGATTAGAGCAGAAGAGGATTCGTCCGATCGCGACGTGGGACCACGTTGTGGATCCATGGACTCAGCTGCTCAATTGACCTGGTCTGGACTGAGGCCGGGGGTGTAAGAGGCAACAGAAAAAAACGTGTATCGTGAGCAACCAATAATCATCCAATTAAATCAATACTGATTGATAACCCACTGTGAAAGTGATCACCATAGTGAATGTCATACACAACCTTGTGAAGTATTATGTGCAAATGCTGGCGTCTGCTGCTGTTGGTATCAGGGTGGCTCAACACCCCTATATTACAGAGAAAACAAGAAAAAAACCAGCGCACAACGCAATAGTGAAGTATGTAAAAACAGTGTCAAAACATTTATAGGGTAATATATCTGCGTACATCAAAGAGTTAAAAACAAGCATTCCGTGTATCAAGGCACGGGTTACCAGTCGCTGTCACAGGACTCGGTAGGATTGCTCACTCCACGCCCCCAGTGTAGCAGTCTCTGACTTCTGGAACCATGGGATGCACCTCAGGTAGGTGGGTGACCTCTCAGTCTTCGTGAAGGTAAGTCCCTTCGAACTCAGTCCCTCCTTGTAGTGGTAATGATCTCTTTCAGTGTGGGTACACAGTCCATAGATATGCAGGCACGGATCCCCCTCCTTTCTCCTATTCAGCAGCCGTGCCGCTAGAAAACAGCAGCCTTCAGAACGGGCCTTAGGAGATGACGTCACAGGGATCGACGTGCTTGGCAACGGTATACTCCAACCACCAACTGAGGACACTCTGCACAATGCGCATGGGCAGCAGGTCACTGGTTTCACCGCCGACACGCCAAACAATGACGATCGAATTGCCGGAAGTGTAAACGATATAATAGCTTCAATTACACTATATATATATATAACGCCTCAGTGGTGCCCAAATCGTCCGGATTTAAGCCTTAGTGATTCAATTTAGTACAGGAAAATTCAACGCGTTTCGTGGCGATATGCCACTTCAGGGAAGAAGGCTTAAATCCTGACGATTTGGGCACCACTGAGGCGTTATATATAGTGTAATTAAAGCTATTATATTATATCGTTTACACTTCCGGCAATTCACTGCGGAGGGGGGGGGCAATGGATGCAAAGGGAGGGAAGTGGATGCGGAGGGAGGGCAGTGGATGCAGATGGGACAGTGGATGCGGAGGGGGGACAGTGGATGCGGAGGGGGGCAGTGGATGCGGAGGGGGGCCAGTGGATGCATAGGGGGGGCAGTGGATGTGGAGGGAGTGTAGTGGATGCGGAGGGGGTCAGTGGATGTGGAGGGTGCAGTGGATGCATAGTGGGGCAGTGAATGTAGAGGGGGGAAGTGGATGCGGAGGGAGTGTAGTGGATGCAGACGGGGGCAGTGGATGCGGAGGGGGGCCAGTGGATGCGGAGGGGCAGTGGATGTGGAGGGAGTGTAGTGGATGTGGAGGGGGCAGTGGATGCATAGTGGGGCAGTGAATATAGTGGGGCAGTGAATGTAGAGGGGGAAAGTGGATGCGGAGGGAGTGTAGTGGATGCAGAGGGGGGCAGTGGATGTGGAGGGGGCAGTGGATGCATAGTGGGGCAGTGAATGTAGAGGGGGGAAGTGGATGCGGAGGGAGTGTAGTGGATGCAGAGGGGGGCAGTGGATGCGGAGGGGGGGCAGAGGATGCGGAGGGAGTGTAGTGGATGTGGAGGGGGGGCAGTGGATGAGGAGGGGGGAAAGTGGATGCATAAAAAAAACTGTGTGCTGTGCACGCGCATAGTAAGTGAAACTTCTTTGACTTTTGTCACAGAAATTGTATTTGTGTTGGTGATGTTTTAATTAAAAATCAAAATACAATTTCATTGACAAAACGCAAATAAATTTGACTTAGAATGCTCGTGCTCGGCACACATCCCCTGTATTAGCTATTTGCACTAAGTGTGAATTCCTCGTGTGTGCGTGTGACTGCGTGTGACTGAGTGTGACTGTGACTGCGTGTAACTGTGAGTGTGCGTGTGCGTGTGACTGACTGAGTGTGCGTGTGCAGGTGACTGTGAGTGTGCGTGTGACTGTGAGTGTGCGGGTGACTGAGTGTGGGACTGCGTGTGCGTGTGACTGTGACTGTGACTGAGTGTGCGTGTGAGTGTGCGTGACTGTGAGTGTGCGGGTGACTGTGAGTGTGCGGGTGACTGAGATGTGTTTTTAGTCTCACCCTTTATATTCTGCATGAATACACCATGTTTGTATAATTAGTACCATTATTATAGTGTCCTTTGCTGAAATAACTGTGCTCTCTCCTGCAGTCAAGCACAGCACCACTGAGGTTGTATTACTACTGTGATCACTGCATTTTACAATCTGATATATTGCTGACTTTGTATACATCAGATATTTCCAGTACACAGAAGAATGTTATATTTCATTTGGGTTGACAGTTGAGATTTGTCATACAGATACCTTGCTATTTCCTTAACCCTGAGTATTTACTAGCACTGAGATTTCTGCTGAAGGCTCATGCCAGTCTGGATGGTTCCTTTAGTGCATATTAGCAGAGAGCACAGGACACCAGGAGCTGCATGCAGCTATATCTCACCATCAGAAGCAGCATCAGCAGCATTTCACACTGACTGTACGTTATTCATACACACACACAGGCACTGAACGGCTGGCTGCCAGGGCAGGAAATGCACACCCACTTCTGCCCTGTCCTGCTACTCGCTGCACACACACAGAATCACTAGGACTGTGATGTTTTCAATGTGATGTCCCTCTCCCCAGCCTATTCTTCCTTTGATATCCTTTAATGTGGACATCGTTGCCAGGTCCGATCTCATCACTCCCTCCTTCCCCCTCGCTCCCTCCTCCCTCCTCCCTTCCTGTCCATCGGCAATTCGGCATGTCAGCGACACACCGCTCTGCTTCCTCCCGGTTACCCTCCATGATCCCTGGGCTCCTCTCCTCCGGCCCCGGCGGCGCCCAGTCAGCGGGACACAGGGAAGCGGAGGGAGAAGAGAGGCTGAGCAGCGGCTCACTGAGTCTGATTAAAAATCCCCGCGCCTGCCTTCTTGCTACACCTTTCACTCTAGCACCGGAAGCTCTGCAGCAGCCATCTTGCTATACCCATGGCAGCTGACGACGTATGGGGGTAACGGCAGCCGTTAGGAGCGGCGCCGGTGGCGCATGTCACAGCGGGTGTGGGGGGGGGGAGCGGCGGCTGTTAGGAGTGGCGCCGGCGGCCGCATGTCACAGTAGACGCGGGGGGGGGGGGAGTCGTCACGTCGTCACGTCACTTCCGTTTCACATTTCGCCCCCAACTCCCGTTTTACTCCATCAGAATAGGTGCCACTAAAGAAGTTTCACTTCAATAAAAAAATATATAATATATATATAATAACAACGCACTATGACGCAGAAAATGTGCTGAAATGGAAGAACAAACATATAGTGCGTCGTTATTATATATATTATGTATATTTTTTATTATGCATTAACTTGTTTTTGTTGATTATTATTTGATTATTATTAACGAGACGCTACATGACAACACAACGTCATGCGGCGCCCCATTGTCATGGCAACTTGACGCCGCGTGACGTGACGTCATCTAGCGCCCCGTTGTCATGGCCGCACAGCCATATTGAAGGGGCTTGCAGGGGGGAGATACCGGCAGGAGGCCAGAGGATGCTGGGAGACGCTGCTGGAGGTAAGTGCTGTATTTAAAGAAAGAAAAAATCTCTGGGTTGGCCTTCAGTTGAAGGTGGCACCCTGGCTGTGTGCGGGCATGGGTGGGTTATCATGTGTAACTCCTTCACTGCCAGGAGCAGACTAGACATTAACAGCTCAGTGAGCTGGTAACAAAGTAATAGTCTGCAGTCCTCCCTTGCAATGAACAGTTACAAGATGCACTGCAGGTGTATTGGACAGCCATTTAAGCATCAGCCTAAGAGCAGCCCCTAAAAACTGTTGTAACGGGTATTCCCTGTGAATACAGACGCTACTACCTGCTGTGTATACCTGTGTGGCTCTCAGGAGCCTAAGCCTCCGCTCGGGGATCCTGGGGTACATACATATAACACAATCTCGTGGTGCAACGCCTCCACCTGCGACGGCTCCTGCCAGAGGAGGAGTGGTTCCTCACATTCCTCCAGGACAAATATATATATATCACTCCACACACCGCATGTAAAATAACCAATGACTTTACTGTATAGCATATACTTATTCATAAATCAACAGGTGTCCCTCTCTAGAGGAGACACTAACTACTGCGTCTCGCAGGACGCTCCCATCTACACCGGATGATCCCACCCCGTGTCCAGTAACCCCACACAATATGTCCCGCACCCTTAAAGGGAGATGATATGTGTGACTGCGCAGTCACTAGTCCCGTATGAATATAATATATATAGGATCGTTGGTGCACTTGTTGATGGTTACCTGCCGAGCACTCCAGTGCCCGGGCCTGCCAAGGAGCTTCACAAAGGATCCGAAGGCTGACGAATCCAGGAACTACCGTCCTGGGCGATCCCACTCGGAAGGCTGCGGCAGCGGAGGTCTGAGCCCAAACCTCTGGATGGACGCGCAGCGTCCGCTGTGTCCCTAACTGACTCTGTGTAGTAAGGGGCAGGGTCCCTAACCTGGGGCTTGTCCCTACAACACTCAATACTATTGGTGACTCAGGGCTATCTGGGGCCTAGGGGGCTGCTGGCTTAGTGCAGGGAGTCACTGACTCCTGCACCCTACCTCCTTCCCCTGGCTGCTCCTGATGCCGACTGACTAACGTGCTCCAAACCCCGCGAAAAGTATCTAGTTTCCTCTGCAGGGAGATGCTGTAGCCCTATTGGCTCCCTGGGGTCACATGGGGCACTCCTGAGGCTCATGGGAGATGTAGTCCCTTCTGTGAGCCCTCTCCTGATTGGCCCTCGTTCGCGCGCGTCTCCTGCGCATGTGCGAACTTCCCTGCTGGCCACCGCACCGAGATCTTCATTGCGCATGCACCAACAATAGAAGATGGCGACGCCCTCGCCGCCCTGCTTCGGGAGCGCCGGGAGCCCTAACAACGCGATCGCAGCCCTGGCAACCGGCCGCACGCGTCCCCGGCAACCCCCGAGCAGGATCCGACCGCCCCCACTCTTCCGATCGGCCGACGGGACCGCCATTGGGCTCGGCGGCACCCGCGATCGCCAGGAAGGTGAGAGGGGGAGGGGGCTTGGCAGGCAGGGGGGACCTGGCTACACTGTTTTCTTTTTTTAGGGAAAAAATACAGAATATTGATATCTCCCATTTTATAAAGAGTCAAACCTACAAATTCCCGAGCAGCATTTATGACAATGAAGTTGCTGTGCTGCTCACTGCGCAGAGCAGTGATTTCCAACCTTTTTTGTTTCTTGAAGTATAACGAAAAATCTCGGGGAACCCCTATCTGGCTGACACATATTAGGCTCGACAGGGGTCAGTCACAAAATTTCACACCTCACGAGCCACCTCTATTTCCCACCCTCTACCCATGTATTTCTCTCCCATCCGTCTCATTAACTCTCCCCCCTCCCGCCTTGCATGTATTTATCCCTTGCATCTCACTCTTACTCCCTCTTTTCCTCACTCCCGAGCCCCTCTCTTCTCTCACTCACCCCTACCTTCCGTCAATTACCCCACTCTCTCTCAATCAACCCTACAAAATACATACCAAAAAACTCAACCCCAGGGGGGGGGGGGTCTGTGGTCCGTAGGAGGAACCCCTGAGACTGCTTCATGGAGCCCCAGGGTTCCACAGAACCCTGGTTGGGAATCACTGGTGCAGAGGGAGACAGGAGGGGCTGGGGGTGCTAGTGACCAGCAGGGGGCGTCTGCTCTCTGGGGCTGGGAAAACACGGTTCGAGTCCAGTCTCAGGTAAATGTCGCCGGTTCACAATTGTCCTTCTCCGGCAGGGAGACTCCGGGGGACCGCTAGTGTGTGACGGGGTCGCCGTGGGCATCGTGTCCGGCGGGTACCGCAAGTGTGGCAACGCCAAGCGCCCGGGCATCTACACCCGCATATCCCCCTATGCATCCTGGATAGAGGTCACCATGCACAATGCCACCCAGCACAGTACGGCCGCCCCCACTGTGCCAGCCTGAGGGTATCTGTGACATGGCTGCAGTTATTCGTGCATATGTGAGGGGTAACGTGCGGGCGGGGCCGGGCCCACAGCACGACTTAGAAACATGTACAGGAGTTATAAGTAAAGAAAACAATCAGCCATGTATCACCTTTACTGTTTGTAACTTTTAATATATCAAAGCACAAACTCCAGTCTGCTGCGAGTCCAGGTTCTGAAGCAGCTCAGTGGGAATCATATTTCGTCCATCTTTTATGAGCCCAGCAAGTGTTTTCTAATGTTGCTATTTGTCTGGAGTTGTAAAGCATTGGTAGGATTTCAGAGTGAGAGGAAGCAAAGGGGTTAATAGGAAAAATATCCATAAATACATTGCAGAGATCTTAATACTCTGTTTGCCTGCCCCGGATCTGGAAGGGTTTAGCTCTGCAATACCAGAGGGCGCTGCAATGCATCGCAGTGCGATATAACAACACGCACAGCGGTATAGAACCAGGCATTGCGGGCCCTACCGGCACTGAAGGGGTAAAAAGCATCTGGCCTCTTATCAGTAGGGTGGGGTGCAGTAGGTTTGTCCCCCTCCAACTTCCTACTGATTGACACAGCGGGATGACATGGGATAGAGGGGGGGGGGGGGGGGGGATTTCCTGACATATTAACCCCTTGCGCAGCTCCTCGCAGACATGAGAGAGGGTCAGACCTTTACTGCCAGCAAGGAGGGCAGGAAATGCAGCGATCCTCTGCAGATGCAGCCATCTTTAAAATGTCTTTTCTTTTGCACTAGTGAGTGGGGCAGCATGGAGTGACTGGGTGTTGCAGTGGGTGTAGGGGAACAGCGAATGAATGGCAGGGGCAACAAGATACTGGGTGTCGCAGAGAGGGATGAGTGTGGGGACAGCGAGTGCGTGCGGGATCCGGGCTCCAGAGTGTTAGCTGTTGAGCGCGTTATCGATGAAATTGCGGAAGAGAGCCACACGTGTGAAGAAATCGGGGGCCACACCGTTGCCGCAGGTTCCAGTAATGAAGGAGGAGATGCCCTGAATGACCCCGTCACACACGAGAGGACCCCCAGAGTCACCCTGCATGGGGAGAGAGAGAAGGGAGGTTAACAGTGATATTACACATCCTGCCCCGCAGCCCTCACTGCTACTCCTGTACAGAACACACACGTCACTGCACCTCCATCCTACCCTGCAGCCCTCACTACTACTCCTGTACAGAACACACACGTCACTGCACCTCCATCCTACCCTGCAGTCCTCACTACTACTCCTGTACAGAACACACACGTCACTTCACCTCCATCCTACCCTGCAGCCCTCACTACTATTCCTGTACTGAACACACACACATCACTGCGCTGCCCCTAGTCTATTTCCTGTGGTGCCCCAGGTCATCTTTCTGGTCACCCCCCATGACTCACAAAGCAGATGCCCGCCTGGCGCATGAAGACCCCAGTGCAGATGTTGTTGGGACGGCACAAATCCATTCCCGTCACAGTCACGTTAAGCTCCTGCAGTCGGTCGGGGACACGTCCCTGAGAGCTCAGCCTCCCCCAGCCAGCAGTCACACACGCGGTGCCCGCGGGGACGGTCTCATTGGCACGGGGCAGGCGCACCAGCCGCACGTTAGCGTTCAAAGTCACTGCACGGTCCAGCTGGGAAGAGTGAAAAAGGCACATCCATTGAGACTCACATTAGCCTTCCTCACTGCACGACAGTTCACTCAGCAGCAGAGCTAGCTCGTAAGTGGCACAATAATTGACAGGTCACTGCCCGGCAGCACAGCTCTCTCGCACAGTTCGGGGGTCTTACCTTCAGAACGAGGATGTCGTTTTGCAGACTCTGGGGATTGAAACCATTCTCGAAGACCTGCGAGATGCTGAAGGTTTGTTTGGAACGCTCATTGGTGCGGAGAGAGTGAGCCCCCAAAACCACCGACACAAGAGAGGGGTTTCTGGGGGGCAGAGGAGTGTCAGGGAGAAGCAGGATACTGAGAGGGTTACAGACACATGGGAGGGGACAACAAGGGGGAGAGATTCACTGATGGGGACACAGACACAAGAGTCGGACATGTACACACATACGTGTGAGTGCACAGACAGCTCTGGAATGCACAGACATGGAAATAAGCCACGTAAAACACACACCTTGTGACATCAGAACTCTTTGTGATGTCACCAATTCACACACCTTGTGATGTCACGCATTTCTACACAAGTCACAGTGTATAACTACTTCTCCCCCAGACCGAGTTGGCTGTTAACTGCTCACTGTCAGTATCAAATTCCCAGGTACTCACATATCTGTCAGGCAGTGAGCTGCTGTCATCAGGAACTGGGGGGCAATCAGGGACCCCCCACAGAAGTGCTGACGTCTGAACTGCAGTGAGGCAATGTATGGGTGAGAATTGGGGGCTGCCTCTCTGCCCCCCACTATCCAGGAGCGCAGGGAGCCTGCAGGGAGAGACGATGTTACTACCTCCTACACAGGCTTCCTCACACACCTCTAAGCACACTTATTAAGGGTTAAAAGGTCCAGACTGAAAGCAGGGGAGTCTGGTTCATATCCCAGTGTCAGCGCCTTGTGACCTTGGGCATCAGGCACCAATATAAGATCGTAAACGTCTATGCACAGGTATAGTGTCTCTGAACACTTCCTATTTATGGACTGAGCTTTGCACACTCATACACATACAGTACTGATTTATGCAAATCACACATACACGGCTCGTTGCATATTTATACAGACACCTCATATACACACACTGAGCCATATGCACACTTATACACACAGATCTGTGCAAACACTCACCCCCGTGCACGCTGCATGCCCACAGAAGTACCACCGTAGTCAGCAGGAGGGACCTCATCCTATCCATGGCTCTGTCTCCCAGGGCCCGGCTCCCACAGACTTTATACCTGCACTACAACCGATGTAGTTACACAACTAACCGCTCATATCTGCTGACATTTCCTAACCCACAATGAGAGAACTGCAACAGTATTTGAAAATCCAGATCAGATTCTGGGGCTCGAGTGTTGTAACAAAAAAGGCAAAACAAAATGTAAAGACCCAAATTTTTTCGAAATAATTTTCTGCTTAATCTCAATGAAGTATCCCAAACATGTCCATGTGAAGTTTGATTAAACAGTGTGGGGGACCAATCTCCCTACTTAACACAGACCTCAAAATCTACAGCAAGATTTTAGCTAACAGATTAAACCCAATCCTCCCCAGACTAATTCACATCGACCAGGTGGGTTTTGTGTCGGAGAGGCAGGCATCCGACAACACCCGGAAAATTATAGATATTATTGACCACGTGCACCTTCACAAAACCCAAGCAATGATTCTCAGTCTCGATGCTGAAAAAGCATTCGATAGAATCAAGTGGTCCTTCCTAGACCAAACAATGTCAAAATTCGGTTTCAGTGGCCCATTTCTGGAAGGCGTTAGAGTCCTCTATCAAAACCCCACAGCATATATAAAACTCCCCGGGGGGGCTAACGAATCCAATCCAGATTAAAAATGGCACTAGACAGGGCTGCCCCCTTTCACCTCTACTATTTGCAATCTCGATAGAACCTCTAGCAGCCAAAATTAGAGACGACCCAAAAATTCAAGGTATTAAAATCGCTGAAACCAAACATAAAATCCTGCTATTCGCGGATGATGTAATTCTGACCATCACGGACCCCCATACCTCCATTCCCAACCTCCAAGAACTCTTGGACCAATTTGGCCGAGTGTCAGATTACAAAATGAACACAGACAAATCTGAAGCCCTAAATATCTCCCTAATAGAGCCGACGTGGAAGTTACTCCAAACCAACTATAAATTCAGATGGAATACCTCCCATATCAAATATCTTGGAATCAAAATAACAAATTCTTATAACTCGCTCTACCAGGCTAATTACCCCCCCCCCCCGTTATTTAACCAAATTAAAAAGGATCTAGAAACCTGGGATAAACTCCACATATCCTGGTTCGGTAGGATAATCTCAACCAAAATGACTATCCTTCCTACACTCCTATATTATTTCCAAACCCTCCCCATAGCCATCCCCACACCCGAGCTTAAAAATGTCCAAGCTCAGATATTCAATTTCATATGGAATAATCGAAAGCCAAGAGTCCCAAGAGCAGTTTTATTATCCCCCAGAGAGGGTGGAGGATTGGGGGTACCGGATGTGATTAAATATTATCAGGCGGCCCAGTTACGTCATGCAGTGACCTGGAACAACAACCCGGCATCGGCATGTTGGTTAGGGATAGAATCGCACTATGCGTCCCAGCTACCCCTGTCAGCGATCCTGTGGGTCCGGAAAGACAGGGAGAAAGGGTCTAGGAGGTACGACCTGGGTGCAATGAGGTGCACTTGGAGCATTTGGTTTAGAAATAAAGGGAAATACGCTCTGTCTACCACCCCCTCTCAACTTACCCCCATTTTTGACAACCCAGAATTCCCGCCTGGGTGTTCTCAGAGACAATTCCAACAATTCCGAGACTCCAACATTAGAAGGGTAGCAGACTTGCTGAAGAAAGAGGAAATACTGTCCTTCCAAGAGCTCCAAAACAAATACCAAGTCCAAAACCTCAACCCATTTAAATTCCTTTAACAAAAATTGCTGCTTTTTGAACTAATGCTTACCTAAAATAGACGAGATCTAGGACCGCATGGGAAGATCTACGATCCGAGGGGGAGCTGCCACCACTTCTTGGGGTTCTTTGTGTTTAGGGTGGGCATGGGAGAGGGAGGGGAACCCAACTTAGGGGGAGGAAGGTGTGCAAAAAACAAAATATGAACCGAGCCAACTACGGTCCAACTTGACCAAGGCTCCTTTGCTTTTTCCAAGGACAGTCTTTTGATGATGTGCTTAGATTCATCAACTCTGTAGATGACTCGAGGTTCAAGCTCCTTTTTCCAATTTACCAAGTCTTTTTTACTCGCTTGGCAACGAGTTCTCCCCTGCTTTGTATAATTTGTTTCTTCCCTGAGACAAGGGTGATCACCTGTGTTTGGTCCAGGTCGTTCAACCTGGGCGGAGATTTTATCCACTCTGATTGACCCCCGTGGCATCTATGTTTGGTAGTCAGTGGACTTATCGTCTTGACATTACTTTTACTAAGCTGACTGATTCTTCAATGTGTAGGTAAATCCCAAGTGATGTCTGGTGGGTTATCTCTACTGCATCTAGAAGCTCCTTCCATACCGGGGGACCTCGGCCTACAGCTTCCTTATCCCTCACGGGCTTACCCGCAGAAAGTACCAGCCCCTTATCCGTAGAGGGGTAATTTGTGGCTTGTTTAGGATTCCTGAATTACAGTACATCAGCCTTTTTGTTGTTCGCCAGCCTATAGTCTTATTCTTTTTCCTGTTGCAAAGACGAGTGGGTAACTATGCTTGCATCTTTAGGGGCGTGATCACTAACCCCATTCTGTCTTAATCTAGCCAAAGACTGAATCTTTGTAGCAGCTATATTCATCAGGAGAAAACTGGTTTGGGCCCTGTGTGTACAGTAACTGGACTGAATTTATATTGTCCATCTAAGACTGCGGACATCTTTTTGAGAGACTTTCAGCTCCGCTGCGAGACTGTGAAATTCCTTTTTAGAGATTTCCAGTTCTGCGTGGAGACTGGTGATCTCCTGGTGTGAGCCTTCCAGCTCTATGTGGAGATTCAAAGCATCATTCTGGAAGATGACCAAGTCTGTCCTGAGATCGCTGGCTTCCTGGTGAGAGACATACAGCTCTGTACTGAGAGTATGAACCTCTTCCCGAAAGACCTCCCGCTCTGTACCGAAACTGTGAAACTGTTTCCGGAAGACCGCCACATTTTGCCCTCTGTTTTGGCTGTATCAGGTGTATTTTTCCCCCCAACCACAGGTGGCACTATTGCAGCGATTTTCTCCATATATGCTAGAACCCTAGCTTGTAGTCTTACCAGTGGGCAGAGTTCAGTTGCAGAGTTCGTACCTATCACTGGCGTCTCTGTAGACTTTTTATTTCTCTGCGTGACCATTTTGCACACATGGTGGGGTAGACTTTGGTCACAGAGCCAAAGATGGGTCACCATCTGTCGCAGTCCCCCCAATCAGACTGTGGAGTTGTGGCTTTCTCCAGTGCAGTGTAGCTTTTCTGCCGGGATGTCTTGCCCTTTGATTATGGTCACGTCTGCACTTTGTTCTTGCTTTTGGCTTCGGTTGCTCAAGCTGTTGCAGGAACTGTAAGCAAGGACTGTAGTACAAACAAAAGTATGAAAATATTCCCGGATGGTTTCTGGGGCCCCTTAGAAAGTCAAAGCCACCTCTCTTTTTGACTTCTGAAACCAAAGGTAGGAGGCAAGTGCAGAGGTATAACTTTCATACTTGCATGACACAAAAGATGTCCTCAACAGACTCAATGATGTGATCATAGACGAAGGAAGTTATCCTGGTTAGCCTTAATGTAGAGGCACTCTACATTTCCATAATACCCACGGCCGGGATCACGCATTTACGTATTTTCTTACGACAAGAAGTCTTCACTTCCAGAATCACAACAAACTCATAATAGACCTGCTGCATTTCATACTAACCCATAATTCTTTTCTGTATAATAAGAACATTTGTAGAAACACCAAAGAAAGTGACCGAGGTCACAATAGTCCCCTTAACATGCACTCATGGTACATAAGTAATAGGATAATAAAGGATAAAGTATCCACAGAGAGAACTGAAATGTACCACTCAACCACGTACTCAAAGTAAACAATGGTGGTAGGACGTCTGAGCTGTTATAAGCAAAAATAATAATTTTTTAATAATAATCCATAACAACGCCGAAACACAATGTGAAAGTATGTAACAGTGAATATAAAATTGGAATAAAATGATTCCCCAGTTTTTACCAAATTGGTAACAAACGACATTATGTAATTTACTGGTAAAGAGGGCAAATATAATCCAAGCCCTATTGAGCACACTGCTCTGATGGATCTGGCAAATGAAGAGTCTATCGGCATTAAGCCCTCTGATAAGGGGGCAATGTAGTTATGCTAAACAAAGAAGCATATGTAAAAGAGGGCTTGCGACTTCTCTCAGACTTAAGGTGTTATAAGGTCTTATCCAGTGATCCTACCACCAGGTACCACCAAAGGGTTTCTGAGACCCTTTGTCAGTTCCCTCCCTTCTCACTTGAAGGACACAAAAGATGTCTTGTCTAAAATAGAAGGTATCACTGTTGAACAGCATACACTTTTAGTCGGCATTGACATTGAGAGCCTTTACACAAGTATTTTACATGAGATAGGACTACAGGCTGTCTCACATTTCCTCAGGGCTCATGACGGAAATTCCATCCTTCACAATGCATTCGTCATTCAATTATTGGATTTCATCCTCACTAAAAATGTCTTCTTGTTTGATAACAAAATATATCAACTGCAAGGCACCGCCATGGGCACCACTTGCGCTCCCACCTATGCAAATCTCTACTTGGGATGGTGGGAGGATACAGTGGGGTTCATGGAGGATAATTAGGTGTTTACAGAGCATATCCTGCTCTAGTGAGGTACATAGATGACGTTATGCTTTTCTGGAATGGTACAGAGACTCTGTTACATCATTTCATCAATACATTGAATACTAATGAACTGAACCCAAACCTTACTTACCAATTTAATCTGAAAAGTATTGACTTTCTGGACCTGACAATCATTAAGAATGAGGATGGTAGGCTAGAGAGTACAATTTTTCGTAAACCCACCTCCACAAACTGTCTACTTCTGGCTAGTAGTCACCATCCAAATTATATGATTAATAGTATAGCTGCAGGCCAGTTTCTACGTTTGAGGCATGTGAATGATACACATAAAGGAGCTGCTGGGGTCCTAAGATTCACAGGGATAGAACATGTCCCATGGGGCCCACGTAGAGGCAATTGGGACTGCAAATTATTACAACATGAATGCAGATGGATTCATATCTTGGGTACATTAGCACCCCATAGAATGAACGAGGGCTTAATTTACTCCTCGTTCATCTGAGTTGTTATCTGGTATTGTAACTAACATCTTTTCATCCACTAGGACACAGGTAGAGGGATCCAGGGATCCAGTATAATATTTGAGACTCGTTTTGTCCCTCGGGTCCTATAGGTCAGTACATTTCTACATCACTGACCTGTGTACGATTTCATCCACGTACAGCTGGCCCCTTTTTGGTTAATAACCGGGTCCCATTTTTGCTATATCTGTTCTCATTTGCTGCCACATAAGATCTGTGTATTTAGACTCTGGGTACACTGTACACCATGCACAGACTCTCAGTCTATCACTTTACATTTAGATCTAGCCTGCATATGATGTGTATCCATTTGCCAAGACATCCTTATTTGTTTTCACACAAATATATTTATTTCTAGTGCATTTGTCACACACGTGTGTTCAGTATTCCATTATCCATCAGGAAACGGGCAAAGGGATCTGGGGATACAATGTATTTTGAGAGACTCTTTGTGTCCCTTGGGATGGAGTATATAAATAAACTTTTTCTTGATTTGCACATGGCCTCATGTATTCACTTTTGGTCTTTAATTTGTACTCTTATCTACTGTGTCCCAAAATGTTCCCTTTATGCTCATTTGATGCTATATTAGACTCCTACAGGGACGAGGGGTACATAGTAAGTCATACATATATCATTAACACTGCTGTGCTATAGAGCTGATTTGTTGACTGCACCTCTTACAGTTGTTGCTACCTCCGCATGATCACCTGACTACCGTGATATTGCATACCCGCCACTGTTTACAGTGTACATGTGGCGATTAGAGAGATTGGCTGCTTGTCACAGACTCCTCCTCTCCCTCAAGGTATAATAGGCGTATGGACACCTCTAGTGTGTTACTCTTCCCCCCTGAAGAAGTGTGATATGTCACAAGAAACGTGCGTCGGGGCGTTTTGACGTCACGTTGGTGGCGTTCATGAGTGGGACGGTGTCTTGAAAGAGTATAGAACTCCAGCCCCGGCAGTATATACGGTTGTATACTCATTTTATTTTCCAGTCAGGCAATGATACATGCTTTGACTGTGTAATTGAATGTGCGTGTTCATATTGACAATCAGAGAGATGAGGATCTACTGCATTTGTGGTATATTGGCGCATCACTGTTTATTGTTTACACATACACTCCAGTCACGCTATGTATACTTGCCATGCATTTGCTGTGGGCTTGGTGCTACATCTAACTTAAGCAAACGGGGCTCCATACCACATGAGCGTGCTCAGTAGTAGTTACTAAGAAGGGAAGTGTTTGTGTTGACATACTTAGTTCCATCTGGTGGGAAACATTATTGCTATATCACTTTATGTAATACATTTTTTTCCCTGCTACTAGCTATCGTCCTACACACTGTTCCCACCTGGGGAATAATTTTATTCCAATTTTATATTCACGGATACATACTTTCACATTGTGTTTCGGCGTTGTTATGGATTATTATTAAAAATGTATTATTTTTGCTTTTCACAGCTCAGGCGTCCTACCACCATTGTTTACTTTGAGTACGTGGTCAAGTGGTACATTTCAGTTCTCTCTGTGGATACTTTATCCTTTAGTATCCTATTACTTATTTACCATGAGTGCATGTTAAGGGGACTATTGTGACCTCGGTCACTTTCTTTGGTGTTTCTACTGATATTACTCCCTATGCACCTGGAACTGTTATTTGGGCTTGAGCGATATCTCATCAGTTGTATATATAATAAGAAAATTTACCATCAAATACGAGGAACCGCGATGTGGACTACCTGTGCCCCACGTGCACCAATATTTATCTCGGTTGGTGGGAGGCAGAACTGGTCTTTAATGAGATCAATGAGTCATATATATCTCGCACATTATACTATGGGCTAGGTATATGGATGATATTCTCATCTTATGGAGGGGGACACAGGTACTGTTCCTTGAGTTTGTCAAAATTCTGAACACAAATGACCTCAACCTTAAACTCACCCACGAGATAAGCGAACAAGTCATCACATTCCTAGATCTCAGAATCTCAAGGGGTGAGGCAGGTCTTTTGGAAACTACCATACACCGCAAATCCATAGCTACCAACAGCCTACTACGTTTCGACATCCACCATCCAAGATCACAATTGACCGGCATCCCTACAGGTCATATTCCTTAGGGTTAGAAGGAACTGTTCCAACAATTTGAAAATTTGAGAAACAAAGATTCCAGGAGCGAGGATACAGCAACAAAGTTATAAACAGAGCTTACAATAGAGCTAGATACATTACTCGCAGTTCCCTCCTGATTGACAAACCCACCACCTCCGCCTGCTGACCAGAACGTTATTTGATTTGTTGGCACCTATAACAACCAATTGTTACAAATCAATAAAATTCTGAGCAACCACTGGCACATCCTCTGTGAGGACAATGATCTAAGCCAGGTCTTGAAGCCAAGACCAACGCTGATCAGCAGAAGGGCTACTAACATAAGGGATTTGCTGGTTCACAGCCACTTCGAAGCCCCAACCAAAAGCAAATTGTTGACAAATATATCAATGAGCAACTTCAATTGCCAGGGCTGTAAAGCATCACTTTGCCCTGCCCACAAAGCATTTCTACACTCGGGATGACTCGACACAGTTACAATTAGTCAATTTATCAATTGTAGAACTGTGAGGTTCATCTACCAAGCAGTATGAGTTTGTAGGAAAAAGTATGTCTGCTAAACGAGTCACCAGCTATATTGCAGTCCTGGAACATCTGGGTGCAATAAGGAACCATCGCGACACCCCATTAGCTAAACACATTCTCAAAGCATACAACAGAGACTGAAAAATCCTCAAATTCATAGGTATTAAACACCTACTTGTAGGACTTAGAAGGGGAGACTGGAACTCCTGAAAAGGGAATCCAGGTGGATTTCCAGCCTGGGCAACCTCTCATGCAAAGGTCTAAATGAGGGATTTGTCTTTTTTCCCTTTATCTGATAGTGGAGACAACTGTAACAATGGTCAAATCTATCTCTAACCACTCTGACTGAGTTTCAGTATTTAATACAAGCAGTTATGCTTATACAGAACCTCTTTGGCAACCCTGTTCCTCAGTACCTACAATGATCTAACTGTACTTCTTCAATACTTTCTGGCTAATCCCCTCTATTTCTGTCTATTTTCCCTGCTTTATCAGACCACTGATATAGAGATCACTATCATTGTTAAGCACCTAGATTTATTTCCAGTATACATGAGTAACACATGTTGATTTATACTGTCCCTCTAGAACTATTCAATGTCTTAGTTCCAACAAGGACAAGATTTCATTTTAGGGTCATTCCTTTCCTACTTTCTGTTTTCTCTGGTCTTATTCTGCCCTCCGTTTTATCACTGCGTGAACACCAGCCATCAACATAAGGATATGCTCCTGCATTGTTTGGGTTAAACTCACCTTCAATCAACCATGGCAGCCGACATCTACAAAAGCCTATAGCTCCGTAGCAAAGTGGCGGCACCCAGGACGAAGCATGTAATACGTGAAACGTACGTCGGTGCATGCATGTCACCGTGACAAGAAGACAAATTAAACTGTAACACACACTACATGGGTAAGAGGTGGCAACAATGAGACTAAACATGGATGTCTTAAGCCTACATTGGTGCGACAAATGGACATCTGTTGCTCCAATGTAGGCTTAAGACATCCATGTTTAGTCTCATTGTGTTCGCCACATGCGCCTGAATCTATTGATGTGACTCATGTGTGTCTAAGATTTAAAGAAGGGAAGTTATTTATGTGTGTGGGTATACCCTGTGGCAGGTCTAAACGTAGTTTTTTTAGAGGTTTTTAAAAAAAAATCTTTTGTAAAACTGTCAATCTCACAGCCGATTTATGACAGGGGTGGGCTTATGTTGTTTCCATGGGGAAAAAGAATATTTAAGTCTTAGTAATGTATTAGGAATTAAGATTTCAACAGGGGAGTGTTTTTGACCAAACACATGATTTCTCATATTTACTTCGCCAGTGACCTCTCTGGGAGAAAATCCTGATATATGGTAATGTAGTGTATAGGGCTTCCTGCTTATGTTTTATTCTGTTATTTTGAGAAACTGTTCTGCATTTATTGTAATTGTATGTTCTTGTAATCCCTTTTCTGTAATCTAAGCATTAAAACATTGTTAGAAAAGCACACTTATCAGTGTATATCCTTGGGTAATAAGTATAAAAGAAATAAGTCAAAACCAATGTGGCTAAATAAACAGGTAGGGAGGAAATGGACAAGAAGAGGAAGGCATTTAGATTCTTAAAGTCAGAAGGGGCGGAGACATTGTATCGAATTATAAGGAATGTAACAAAAAATGCAAAAGGGCAATTAAATTAGCAAAAATGGATAATGAAAAAAGGATTGCAATAGAAAGTAAGGTCAACCCTAAAAAGTTCTTTAAGTACCTTAATAACAAAAAAATGAGAAAAGAAAATATAGGACCCTTTCAGTGTGAGATGGGTAGGTAGATTATTGGAGATAATGAAAAAGCAGAGATATTAAACAAATTATTTGCTTCTGTGTTTACCAGGAAGTAAATAAGGCACCTGGCCCAGATGGCATACATCCAAGAGTTCTCAAGGAGTTAAGTTCAGTAATAGCCAAACAATTATATTTAATTTTCAAGGACTCTATTTCCACAAGCCCAGTACCACAAGATTGGCGTAAAACAGATGTGGTGCCTATATTTAAAAAGGGAGCTAGATCAGAACCGGGGAATTACAGACCTGTAAGCCTGACTTCAATAGTGGGGAAACTACTCGAAGGTTTAATACGGGATAATATTCAGGAATACCTAATGGAAAACAAAATTATTAGTAATAGTCAGCATGGATTTATGAAGGATAGATCATGCCAAACTAACCTTATTTGTTTTTTTGAGGAGATAAGTAGGAATTTAGATCAGGGTAATACAGTTGAAGTGGTCTACTTAGATTTTGCAAAAGCTTTTGATGCGGTTTCACACAAGAGGTTGGTGTATAAAATAAAGCAAATTGGACTCAGTAATAATATATGCACCTGGATTGAAAACTGGTTTAAGGACAGACAACAGAGGGTTGTCATAAATGGAACTTTTTCAGGTTCGGCTAAAGTCGTGAGTGGAGTACCTCAGGGATCGGTACTGGGACCCCTGCTTTTTAACGTGTTTATTAATGACCTTGAGGTTGGCATCGAGAGCAAAGTCTCCATCTTTGCTGATGATACTAAATTGTGTAAGGTAGTAAAATCAGAGCAGGGTGTAATTTCTCTCCAGAAGCACTTGGAGAGACTGGAAACGTTGGTAGGTAAATGGCAGATGAGGTTTAATACAGATAAATGTAAGGTTACAGTATGCATTTGGGATGCAAGAATAAACAGGCGACTTACAAATTAAATGGGGATAAATTGGGGGAATCCTTGATGGAGAAGGATTTAGGAGTGCTTGTAGACTGCAGGCTTAGCAATATTGCCCAATGTCATGCAGTAGATGCAAAGGCAAACAAGACCTTATCTTGCATAAAACGGGCAAGGGATGGAAGGGAAGTAAACATAATTATGCCCCTTTACAAAGCATTAGTAAGACCACACCTTGAATATGGAGTACAACTTTGGGCCCCACTCCTTAGAAAAGACATTATGGAACTAGAGAGAGTGCAGAGAAGAGCCACCAAATTAATAAAGGGGATGGACATTCTAACTTATGAGGAGAGGCTAGCTAAATTAGATTTATTTACATTAGAAAAGAGACGCCTAAGAGAGGATATGATAACTATATACAAATATATTCAGGGACAATACAAGGAGCTTTCAAAAGAACTATTCAGTCAGGAATGAATTTATTTTTCCCCTTATGAGATATCATTGGATGATATGACACTGGGGTTTTTTTGTTTGCCTTCCTCTGGATTAATATACTGTAAGTACAGATATAAGATAAAGTATCTGTTGTATAAATTTAGCATAGGTTGAACTTGATGGACGTACGTCTTTTTTCAACCTCATCTACTATGTATATGTACAGTATGTAACAATGTAAGCACTGTATTTTTATATATATTAAAATAAGTAATGCTTTGGGCTCTGAATGAACTTTTGCACGCTCTGGAGGGAGTATTTACATATTCGGACACATATTGCTACATGAGATTTTTGTGTGTTAAGTGCAGTTATTCTATTATAAACAGGGACCTGGCAAATATTAATTTTACATCTTTTATTTGCATAACTATCTCGGGTTGTGGAAGCATATAGATATGATTCCAATTGAGTAAGGGGTTAATGTTAACTCATTGGCGGTACCTTGCGTGGTGAAAGGTGAGTTGGCTAGAGTAACCGTGTGTATTATCCTTAGTTGCATATCTAGGTTACGTGCCCACTTGTGTGCAGTTCGTGACAGGTGGTATATGGGGATGGATTTGGGGGAGATGTTGCTTATTTCAGGGACCATTGCGAGGTGAAAAGTGGGACCGATTGCTAGCGGAGTATTAACCCTTGTCCCGTATGCAGGTCACGTGCTCACAGGTGTGCCGTACGTGACACTTCCCTATTAGGCTGATGCAAGAGCCCCATCCCTTTTCCCTAATTAATTATTATATAACACAATGGGACAGCGCGCACTCCATAGCGTCAATAAGCTTTGGTTTTAACATACACAAGCTAAAATCAGGCCACTCACAAAAAATAGGTAGATCATGCACATTGGAACTGAACAAGGAAATCCTATGGATCCACTGCTGGTTTGTAGCTGAAACTCATGGCTGGAAATGTGTGACGTCCTTCCGCTTGCAGATCCGGGTACCTCCGAGAATGTGCGTCCACACAATGGTCCCCCGGCACAATAGTTAGTGCTCTCCTGGTTCCACTGCTCTCCTCCGCAGTCAAAGTAGGACTGGTTCCTAACAGACAGTCCAAAGGCAATAGCCCTACGCGTTTTATTGCTAGAGTATGAGCGACATCATCATCGGAGAAGCGCTGTGAATATATACATTTGTTTTACATTTTCTGTTGGGCCGAATTAAATCCTTAGCAGCACGCTAGGCACCACTATTAGGGTGTGATTAATGTATTTAGCCAATCCACCTGTAACTGCTTATTGAGCAGCGTGTGGGAGGTTAGTCCCTCCTTTTCAAGGTATATAATCTCCCAGTAAGGTCCCTGTAAATTCACTTTTCACTTTACTTGCATACGTGTAAGTATCTTCACTAGTATATACCAGTTTTTAATTGCACTAAGTTACATAAGCTTACGCGTATTTTATTAACCCCGTCAGGGTAAATTTCACAGAACATTTGTATGCATTTAGCATAGGGACATGCTATTGGGACTTACCTTGACGTTGTTTAGCAGACATGTCATTATTTGATCAAAGGATGTAACCAAAAGTCTCCTTTGTCTTACAGACTTAGGTTTAACTTTGCATAATTGTTTCCCCATTTATTGCTGTCCCAATGGGAGAAGCGCAGGGATTCCCTTTCCGTTTTTTCACATATGTATGGCCAATCTTTTCACCAGCAGCATGCTCTTTACACGGAGCAGCGTGGTGAATATATATATATTTGCCATACAACACAGGCCTGGTCAAGGGTTTAACAGGCCATATAAACATTTCTTTGTATTTTTTCAATCATCAAATTGTAGCCACATTAACCCCTGAAGTACCAGATTGATTAGAATCCTTTATCCCTCCCCCCCCCCGCCATTTTTTTTACAACCTCCATGCTGCCAAAGGCAAGGCTATTACACTCTTCTCATACTACTCGACCTGTCGGCAGCCTTTGATACTGTAGACCAGGGGGGGGCAAACTTTTTCCCCTGCGCCCCCCTGCCGGCTGTCCCCTCACTCCCGCGCCCCCCTCCCAACCCCAACTTACCCGCGCTCCGGCGTAATGACGTCACGTTGCCATAGCAACGTGACGTCACATGACCTCGCAGCGTCATTTTGACGCCGCGTTGCCATGGCGACACAGGGAGGAAGCCGCCGGAGCCACGGTAAGTTAGGTTTACAGAGGCCCTGCAGCTCCCCCGGCACTTAATTTAAGTGCCTTCGGGAAGCGCGCGGGACCTCTGTAAACCCCGCGCCCCCCGTCGGCAGTGTCGCGCCCCCCCTGGGGGTCGCGCCCCACAGTTTGCGCACCGCTGCTGTAGACCACCCTCTTCTCCTTCAGATTGCCCATACTCTTGGTATCCGTAACAGGGCTGGATCTCCTAGATCTCCTCCTACCTCTCCCATTGTGCTTTCAGTGTCTCATTTGCCAACTCCTCTGTCAATCTCTCTCTGGGAGTACCCCACGGGTCTGTCCTGGGACCTCTTCTCTTTCCTCTTTACATACTCTCACTAGGTGATCTTATCACATCTCTTGGGTTCAAATATCAGTGATGACACAAATTTATCTTTCAACCCCTGACCGTACACCTGCTGAACAGACCAAAGCCTCTGAATGTCTCTCTGCAATATCATCCTGGATGGCCCCCTTGCCGAATCAAACTTAACATGTCTAGACAGAGCTCCTCATACTTCCTCCCAAGCCTCTACTGCCCCTTCTACATTACTGTTGGCAGCACTGTCATACACCCAGTATCACAACCACGCTGCCTAGGGCCAGTATCACAACCACGCTGCCTAGGGCCAGTATCACAAGCACGCTGCCTAGGGGTCACAACTGACTCCTTCTTCACATTCTCCTTGCATATTAACAATGTAGCTATAACCTGGGTTTTTTTCCTCTGTAACATTGCAAAGATACGCCCTTCCCTCTGTCCCTCTATGCGGAGGGGGGGCAGTGGATGCAGAGGGGGGGCAGTGGATGCAGAGGGGGGGTCAGTGGATGCGGAGGGGGAGTCAGTGGATGCGGAGGGGGGGTCAGTGGATGCGGAGGGGGGGTCAGTGGATGCGGAGGGGGGGGGTCAGTGGATGCGGAGGGGGGGGTCAGTGGATGCGGAGGGGGGGTCAGTGGATGCGGAGGGGGGGGGCAGTGGATGCGGAGGGGGGGGTCAGTGGATGCGGAGGGGGGGGTCAGTGGATGCGGAGGGGGGGGTCAGTGGATGCGGATGGGGGGGTCAGTGGATGCGGAGGGGGGGTCAGTGGATGCGGAGGGGGGGTCAGTGGATGCGGAGGGGGGGTCAGTGGATGCGGAGGGGGGGGTCAGTGGATGCGGAGGGGGGGTCAGTGGATGCGGAGGGGGAGTCAGTGGATGCGGAGGGGGGGTCAGTGGATGCGGAGGGGGGGTCAGTGGATGCGGAGGGGGGGGTCAGTGGATGCGGAGGGGGGGGGTCAGTGGATGCGGAGGGGGGGGTCAGTGGATGCGGAGGGGGGGTCAGTGGATGCGGAGGGGGGGGTCAGTGGATGCGGAGGGGGGGGTCAGTGGATGCGGAGGGGGGGGTCAGTGGATGCGGAGGGGGGGTCAGTGGATGCGGAGGGGGGGTCAGTGGATGCGGAGGGGGGGTCAGTGGATGCGGAGGGGGGGTCAGTGGATGTGGAGGGGGGGTCAGTGAATGCGGAGGGGGGGTCAGTGGATGCGGAGGGGGGTCAGTGGATGCGGAGGGGGGTCAGTGGATGCGGAGGGGGGTCAGTGGATGCGGAAGGGGGTCAGTGGATGCGGAGGGGGGGCAGTGGATGCGGAGGGGGGGCAGTGGATGCGGGGGGGGCAGTGGATGCAGAGGGGGGGCAGTGGATGCGGAGGGGGGCAGTGGATGCGGAGGGGGCAGTGGATGCGGAGGGGGGCAGTGGATGCGGATGGGGGCAGTGGATGCGGAGGGAGTGTTGTGGATGCGGAGGGTGTGTAGTGGATGCGGAGGGAATGTAGTGGATGTGGAGGGGGGACAGTGGATACGGAGGGAGAGTAGTGAATGCGGAGGGGGGACAGTGGATGCGGAGGGTGGACAGTGGATGCGGAGGGAGTGTAGTGGATGCGGAGGGAGTGTAGTGGATGTGGAGGAAGTGTAGTGGATGCGGAGGGAATGTAGTGGATGCGGAGAGGGGACAGTGGATGTGGAGGGGAGACAGTGGATACGGAGGGAGTGTAGTGGATGCGGAGAGGGGACAGTGGATACGGAGGGAGTGTAGTGGATGCGGAGGGGGGACAGTGGATGCGGAGGGGGGACAGTGGATGCGGAGGGGGGACAGTGGATGCGGAGGGAGTGTAGTGGATGCGGGGGAGGGGCTGTTACACTCTTCTCATACTACTCGACCTGTCGGCAGCCTTTGATACTGTAGACCACCCTCTTCTCCTTCAGATTGCCCATACTCTTGGTATCCGTAACAGGGCTGGATCTCCTAGACCTCCTCCTACCTCTCCCATTGTGCTTTCAGTGTCTCATTTGCCAACTCCTCTGTCAATCTCTCTCTGGGAGTACCCCACGGGTCTGTCCTGGGACCTCTTCTCTTTCCTCTTTACATACTCTCACTAGGTGATCTTATCACATCTCTTGGGTTCAAATATCAGTGATGACACAAATTTATCTTTCAACCCCTGACCGTACACCTGCTGAACAGACCAAAGCCTCTGAATGTCTCTCTGCAATATCATCCTGGATGGCCCCCTTGCCAAATCAAACTTAACATGTCTAAGACAGAGCTCCTCATACTTCCTCCCAAGCCTCTACTGCCCCTTCTACATTACTGTTGGCAGCACTGTCATACACCCAGTATCACAACCACGCTGCCTAGGGCCAGTATCACAAGCACGCTGCCTAGGGCCAGTATCACAAGCACGCTGCCTAGGGCCAGTATCACAAGCACGCTGCCTAGGGGTCACAACTGACTCCTTCTTCACATTCTCCTTGCATATTAACAATGTAGCTATAACCTGGGTTTTTTTCCTCTGTAACATTGCAAAGATACGCCCTTCCCTCTGTCCCTCTATGCGGAGGGGGGGCAGTGGATGCAGAGGGGGGGCAGTGGATGCAGAGGGGGGTCAGTGGATGCGGAGGGGGGGTCAGTGGATGCGGAGGGGGGGTCAGTGGATGCGGAGGGGGGTCAGTGGATGCGGAGGGGGGGTCAGTGGATGCGGAGGGGGGGGGTCAGTGGATGCAGAGGGGGGGTCAGTGGATGCGGAGGGGGGGTCAGTGGATGCGGAGGGGGGGTCAGTGAATGCGGAGGGGGGGGCAGTGGATGCGGAGGGGGGGTCAGTGGATGCGGAGGGGGGTCAGTGGATGCGGAGGGGCGTCAGTGGATGCGGAGGGGGGGCAGTGGATGCGGAGGGGGGGCAGTGGATGCAGAGGGGGGGCAGTGGATGCAGAGGGGGGGCAGTGGATGCTGAGGGGGGCAGTGGATGCAGAGGGGGGGCAGTGGATGCTGAGGGGGGCAGTGGATGCGGAGGGGGCAGTGGATGCGGAGGGAGTGTTGTGGATGCGGAGGGGGGCAGTGGATGCGGAGGGGGGACAGTGGATGCAGACGCTGGACAGTGGATGCGGAGGGGGGACAGTGGATGCGAAGGGAGTGTAGTGGATGCGGAGGGGGGACAGTGGATGCGGAGGGGGGGCAGTGGATGCAGAGGCTGGACAGTGGATGCGGAGGGTGGACAGTGGATGCGGAGGGAGGACAGTGGATGCGGAGGGAGGACAGTGGATGCGGAGGGAGGACAGTGGATGCGGAGGGAGTGTAGTGGATGCGGAGGGAGTGTTGTGGATGCGGAGGGAGTGTAGTGGATGCGGAGGGAGTGTTGTGGATGCGGAGGGAATGTAGTGGATGCGGAGGGGGGACAGTGGATGTGGAGGGGGGACAGAGGATACGGAGGGAGTGTAGTGGATGAGGAGGGGGGACAGTGGATGCGGAGGGGGGACAGTGGATGCGGAGGGGGGACAGTGGATGCGGAGGGGGGACAGTGGATGCGGAGGGAGTGTAGTGGATGCGGAGGGGGCAGTGGATGCAGAGTGGGGGAAGTGGATGCGGGGGAGGGGCTGTGGATGCATAATGCATAATAAAAAATATAATATATATATATATATATATATATAATAACGATGTAATATGACGCAGAAAATGTGCTGAAATGGAAGAACAAACATGGAGTGCGTCGTTATTATATATATTATATATATTTTTTATTATGCATTAAATTGTTTTTGTTGATTATTAACGAGACGCTACATGACAACACAACGTCATGCGGCGCCACATTGTCATGGAAACTTGACGCCGCGTGACGTTGTGACGTCACGTAGCGCCCCGTTGTCATGGCCGCACAGCCATATTGAAGGTGGTTGCAGGGGGGCAATGCAGGCAGGACACCAGAGGATGCTGGGAGACGCTGCTGGAGGCACATACTATATTTAAAGAAAGAAAAAATCTCTGGGTTGGCCTTCAGTTGAAGGTGGCACCCTGGCTGTGTGCGGGCATGGGTGTGTTATCATGTGTAACTCCTTCACTGCCAGGAGCAGACTATACATTCACAGCTCAGTGAGCTGGTAACAAAGTAATAGTCTGCAGTCCTCCCTTGCAATGAAAAGTTAAAAGGTGAACTGCAGGTGTATTAGACAGCCATTTAAGCATCAGCCTAAGAGCAGCCCCTAAAAACTATTTTTTTTTTTTTTTAGGGAAAAAATACAGAATATTGATATCTCCCATTTTATAAAGGGTCAAACCTACAAATTCCCGAGCAGCATTTAAGAAAATGAAGTTGCTGTGCTGCTCGCTGTGCTGCTCACTGTGCAGAGGGAGACAGGAGGGGCTGGGGGTGCTAGTGACCAGCAGGGGGCGTCTGCTCTCTGGGGCTGGGAAAACACGGTTCGAGTCCAGTCTCGGGTAAATGTCGCCGGTTCACAATTGTCCTTCTCCGGCAGGGAGACTCCGGGGGACCGCTAGTGTGTGACGGGGTCGCAGTGGGCATCGTGTCCGGCGGGTACCGCAAGTGTGGCAACGCCAAGTGCCCGGGCATCTACACGCGCATATCCCCCTATGCATCCTGGATAGAGGTCACCATGCACAATGCCACCCAGCACAGTACGGCCGCCCCCACTGTGCCAGCCTGAGGGTATCTGTGACATGGCTGCAGTTATTCGTGCATATGTGAGGGGTAACGTGCGGGCGGGGCCGGGCCCACAGCACGACTTAGAAACATGTACAGGAGTTATAAGTAAAGAAAACAATCAGCCATGTATCACCTTTACTGTTTGTAACTTTTAATATATCAAAGCACAAACTCCAGTCTGCTGCGAGTCCAGGTTCTGAAGCAGCTCAGTGTGACTCATAGTTTCGTCCATCTTTTATGAGCCCAGCAAGTATTTTCTTATCTTGATATTTGTCTGGAGTTGTAAAGCATTGGTAGGATTTCAGAGTGAGAGGAAACAAAGGGGTTAATAGGAAAAATACCCATAAATACATTGCAGAGATCTTAATACTCTGTTTGCCTGCCCCGGATCTGGAAGGGTTAAGCTCTGCAATACCAGAGGAGGCAGAGTGGTATAGTACCATGCATTGCAATGACACAACGGAATGAACCACAATGGATGGAGGGAGGGGGGATTTCCTGACCTATTAACCCCTTGTGTAGCTTCTCGCACAGACCTGAGAGAGGGTTAGACCTTTACTGCCAGGGAGGAGGGTGGGAAAAGCAGCGATACTCTGCACTGCTTGTTCGTAAAGGTTAAAAAAAAGAGTGATACTCTGCAGATGGAGAACTGAGGGTGGGAGAACAGCAAATGAATGGCAGGGGGCAACAAGTGACTGGGAGGAAGTGGGTAGTGGGAGAGCAGTATTGAGCAGCGAGTGAGTGCGGGATTCGGGCTCCAGAGTGTTAGCTGTTGAGCGCGTTATCGATGAAATTGCGGAAGAGAGCCACACGTGTGAAGAAATCGGGGGCCACACCGTTGCCGCAGGTTCCAGTAATGAAGGAGGTGATGCCCTGAATGACCCCGTTACACACGAGAGGACCCCCAGAGTCACCCTGCATGGGGAGAGAGAGACAGAAGGGAGGTTAACAGTGATATTACACATCCTGCCCTGCAGCCCTCACTACTATTACTGTACAGAACACACATCACTCACCTCCATCTTACCCGGCAGCCCTCACTGCTACTCCTGTACAGAACACAAATCACTGCATCTCCATCTTACCCTGCAGCCCTCACTACTATTCCTGTACAGAACACACGTCACTGCACCTCCATCTTACCCTGCAGCCCTCACTCCTACTCCTGTACAGAACACACATCACTCACCTCCATCTTACCCGGCAGCCCTCACTACTACTCCTGTACAGAACACACGTCACTGCACCTCCATCTTACCCTGCAGCCCTCACTACTATTCCTGTACAGAACACACATCAACTGCACCTCCATCTTACCCTGCAGCCCTCACTACTATTCCTGTACAGAACACACATCACTGCACCTCCATCTTACCCTGCAGCCCTCACTACTATTCCTGTACAGAACACACATCACTGCACCTCCATCTTACCCTGCAGCCCTCACTACTATTCCTGTACAGAACACACGTCACTGCACCTCCATCCTGCCCTGCAGTCCTCACTACTATTCCTGTACAGAACACACACACACGTCACTGCACCTCCATCTTACCCTGCAGCCCTCACTACTATTCCTGTACAGAACACACGTCACTGCACCTCCATCCTGCCCTGCAGTCCTCACTACTATTCCTGTACAGAACACACACACACGTCACTGCATCTCCATCCTGCCCTGCAGCCCTCACTACTATACCTGTACAGAACACACGTCACTGCACCTCCATCCTGCCCTGCAGCCCTCACTACTATTCCTGTACAGAACACACGTCACTGCACCTCCATCCTGCCCTGCAGTCCTCACTACTATTCCTGTACAGAACACACACACACGTCACTGCACCTCCATCCTGCCCTGCACCCCCATCCTGCCCTGCAGCCCTCACTACTATTCCTGTACAGAACACACACACACGTCACTGCATCTCCATCCTGCCCTGCAGCCCTCACTACTATTCCTGTACAGAACACACACGTCACTGCATCTCCATCCTGCCCTGCAGCCCTCACTACTATTCCTGTACAGAACACACATCACTCACCTCCATCTTACCCTGCAGCCCTCACTGCTACTCCTGTACAGAACACACATCACTGCACCTCCATCTTACCCTGCAGCCCTCACTACTACTCCTGTACAGAACACACATCACTCACCTCCATCTTACCCGGCAGCCCTCACTACTACTCCTGTACAGAACACACATCACTGCACCTCCATCTTACCCTGCAGCCCTCACTACTATACCTGTACAGAACACACATCACTGCACCTCCATCTTACCCTGCAGCCCTCACTACTATTCCTGTACAGAACACACATCAACTGCACCTCCATCTTACCCTGCAGCCCTCACTACTATTCCTGTACAGAACACACATCACTTCACCTCCATCTTACCCTGCAGCCCTCACTACTATACCTGTACAGAACACACATCACTGCACCTCCATCTTACCCGGCAGCCCTCACTACTATTCCTGTACAGAACACACATCACTGCACCTCCATCTTACCCTGCAGCCCTCACTACTATTCCTGTACAGAACACACATCACTGCACCTACATCTTACCCTGCAGCCCTCACTACTATTCCTGTACAGAACACACATCACTGCACCTCCATCTTACCCTGCAGCCCTCACTACTATTCCTGTACAGAACACACATCACTGCACCTCCATCTTACCCTGCAGCCCTCACTACTATACCTGTACAGAACACACATCACTGCACCTCCATCTTACCCTGCAGCCCTCACTACTATTCCTGTACAGAACACACATCACTGCACCTCCATCTTACCCTGCAGCCCTCACTACTATACCTGTACAGAACACACATCACTGCACCTCCATCTTACCCTGCAGCCCTCACTACTATACCTGTACAGAACACACATCACTGCATCTCCATCTTACCCTGCAGCCCTCACTACTATTCCTGTACAGAACACACACGTCACTGCATCTCCATCCTACCCTGCAGCCCTCACTACTATTCCTGTACAGAACACACACGTCACTGCATCTCCATCCTGCCCTGCAGCCCTCACTACTATTCCTGTACAGAACACACACGTCACTGCACCTCCATCTTACCCTGCAGCCCTCACTACTATTCCTGTACAGAACACACAAGTCACTGCATCTCCATCCTGCCCTGAAGCCCTCACTACTATTCCTGTACAGAACACACACGTCACTGCACCTCCATCCTACCCTGCAGCCCTCACTACTATTCCTGCTGATTCCTTCCCACAGCCCTCTCCTCCTGCGCTGCCTTTAGTCTATTTCCTGTGGGGCCCTTGGTCAGTTTTCTGGTCACCACCCATGACTCACAAAGCAGATGCCCGCCTGGCGCATGAAGACCCCAGCGCAGATGTTGGTGGGGCGGCACGAATCCATTTCAGCCACAGTCATGTTAAGCTCCTGCAGTTGGTCAGGGAAACTTCCTTCAGAGCTCAGCCTCCCCCAGCCTGCAGTCACACACGCGGTGCCAGCGGGGACGGTCTCATTGGCACGGGGCAGGCGCACCAGCCGCACACTAGCGTTCAGAGTCACTGCACGGTCAAGCTGGGAAGAGCGAAAAAGGCACATCCATTGAGACTCACAACATTAGCCTTCCTCACTGCAAGAGGGTTCACTCAGCAGCAGAGCTTGACCAGAAGCCCCACCCCCACCTTCACCATTCTTCTTCCCAACCAAAACCTTCCATTCATAGTATGAAATAACCACAGACCCCAAGTTTGTGGTTAAAATGGCCACATTAAACCACAATGTTATATAAACCACTTTACCCAGCAAGAGTCCTCAAACCTTTTGAGAGACCAACAGTGCCCAGCTGTGGCCCCATCTCCTAGCCAGGCACCTGGCTCCTTAAAACTTAATCGACCATAGTGAGGCAGTTCCTTGTACCCACTGCCCAGTGGATACAGCTCCTCACCAGCGGTCCTCATAATCCTCGAATATAACCCCCCAAATGAAACAGCCTTAACACAGCTGTGACAATAATACCCAACATGCCCTAAAACCCCAATGACAGTACAAGCATGCCCATGCTATAACTGTCATATCATATCTACTATATATTTTGGAAAGTTGTTTGTCTGTTCGCTATGCAGTTGGACACCTATTAAGATATCGTAATCAAATGTCGCATGATGGTTCCTGAGATAAAGAAGCAGGTTTTTGTCTATGTTTGGATACAATTGGATTCATTCTATTTTTAATTCTATGAGTTATTACAATTTTTCAAGCAAGTCAGCCAATGTTGTACCTAGTAGGTTATATATCTGGCACGTGAAATCATACTGGTGATATCATAATGCAGATAGCCTGGTGGCAAGCCACTGTTGTACCTAGTAGGTTATATATCTGGCACGTGAAATCATACTGGTGATATCATAATGCAGATAGCCTGGTGGCAAGCCACTGTTGTACCTAGTAGGTTATATATCTGGCACGTGAAATCATACTGGTGATATCATAATGCAGATAGCCTGGTGGCAGATAATGAGAGTCAGATAGCTATAAAGTTTACAAAGAAAGAGAGCAAGTCAGTTGGCACATGAGGAGAACGTAAATGCTGGAGGAGAACGAGTCGGAAATAATTGGGGACATCATAAGGTATTAAAGGAAAGTGATGGGAGGGAGAGAGAAGGAGGTAGGGGGGATGAGAAGAGGGGGTAGGAGGGGAGTGGGAGGTATGAGGTTGGTTCCTTAAAATTCACGAGCAACGCCAGGTACTTTCAGCTAGTAAATGTATGTATGTATGTATGTATGTGTGTATGTGTGTATGTGTGTATGTGTGTGTGTGTGTGTGTGTGTGTGTGTGTGTGTGTGTGTGTGTGTGTGTGTGTGTGTGTGTGTGTGTGTGTGTGTAGCCAGGTCCCCACTGGCTCCCCGGTCCTCTGGTTCCCCCTCATCCCGGTGGGGGCAGCTGCAGGGGCGGGTGCGTCAGGGCGCCGCCATGTTTGATGTACTTGCGCATGATCGAAGGATCACGCATGCGCAAAAGGTGTCCAGCGGCCATGTTAGGGTTGGCGCGCAGAATCGCGCATGTGCAAGGCGTCGCACATGTGCAGACGTGTCAGCGCGGCCATTACAGGTAGAGTCTGAGCCATTGAGGGCCAGGAGAGCAACGGCAGCCATTATAGAGTTGCGCATGCGCAGTTGTGATCGGCCCCAATGTTAAAGAGGTCCACAAAAGACTACATTACCCAGAAAAGGTGATGTGGTGCTCAAGCATGAAATCCCATCAGGTTATAATATAAGAGGTACACTTCTGGGACATGAATATTGTTTCAAACCTAAAAAAGGGCTCCAGTTGCCCTGAAGGCAGGGGTAGATGCACAGAGACACCCCCCCCTAACCTCATTGGGCTGGCCCCAGGTATGTACTCACGAATAATTGTCACCAGAGATCCTCTCAGTCTGCGTGCTGTTGCCAATAGGGAGAAATCCAGTGCAGTGTTGGTTGGTGCAACGCACAGCAAGAAAGGTGGTAGTAGGTCTGGCAAAAAAAATTCTTTATTACAGGGACATAAAAAACGGAAGGCTGCAACCTTCTACGCGTTTCGTGCAGTCAAAATGCACTTTATCAAGAAGTGAGTTAACATGATATACATGACACTATATATAGGAACAGTCTGCCGATTTGGCGCCAAAATCACTAATTGGTAACATCATGTTGATTGAAAATATGTCATCAAGCTGTGCAAGCGCCATGAAAAAACGGTTAATTACCTGATCACACTACGAGAAGTCTGCCTCCAAACTCACCTGCTCGGTGACACGCACCGCAGGGCAATGGAGGACCAAATCTCGCGAGATGCGCCTCAAGCAAGCCACGTTTGATCGCGCATGCGCAGATTATAATTTGTCAAAAAACAGACCCAAAATCCCGCGAGATGGAGCCACCAAGGTCCTAAATACTCGCGCATGCGCATACATAACTCTATATGAAATCGTGAATACATAATGATTGATAATTTGGTGTAACCACCCACAAAAACGGGGATAATTATGGGATTGCCTCATAAGCTATGAAGACACCCATTAACATACCCCACTGACAGGGGAGGACACACCAACCATAAAAACGCATGAGCTAGTCTGAATTGATGAGCCTGATCAGGCAGACTGTACCATATATTTACAAAACATCCAATAATTGTAAAATCTAAAAACAAAAAATAATAAATAAAAATAAAAATAATTTTTTTTTAATTCTAACTTATACCTATATTAAAAACATATGTACAGCCTTCCAGTAGTACAGAGGATGACTACTTAATATTTTACATACAATACTTACAAAATCATGAAAAAAGAAGAGCCATATACAGTGACACACAGTTATCTTATCCATAAACGAAAGTGTGGTTCTACTTGGAGAAATGTGTTTGAATTGCACTAGATATTATTTGTAATAGCATTTAATAAAGCTTATAAATGCAATAATCTGACTCAATCTAACCTTATATTTGATAACTTGTTTTGATGTATATATTTTATACTTATTTGATCAGAGTAAGAATCTAAAATTATCATTGTTGTTCGTGGGACAATAGTAAATTCAAGAGAGGTATAACCATAGATTGTACTAAGATATCTGAAAATATAGTACAAGGAAAAGAAAAGAAAAAGACTGTTTACATAAAAGTCTGTTCAATAATAATTTGGCTCAAAAAATGATTAATGCTCCATTCAATGTTAATTCCATCTGGAAAACGGGTCTTAAGCATGAAGATCCAAAATGACTCTTTGCATGGCGCTTGCACAGCTTGATGACATATTTTCAATCAACATGATGTTACCAATTAGTGATTTTGGCGCCAAATCGGCAGACTGTTCCTATATATAGTGTGATGTATATCATGTTAACTCACTTCTTGATAAAGTGCATTTTGACTGCACGAAACGCGTAGAAGGTTGCAGCCTTCCGTTTTTTATGTCCCTGTAATAAAGAATTTTTTTTGCCAGACCTGCTACCACCTTTCTTGCTGTGCGTTGCACCAACCAACACTACATTACCCAGAAGCCTCTGGGAACTGCCCTTTCACCCCTATCACATGCCATCAGACAGCCAATAGGGATTACAGATTCTCCTGTTCACAGAATATGGATATGACTCACTCACACCATGCTAGTCAGTAGGACCTGGGACACAGACAGGGGAGGGTGTATATGTGCAGGGAGCAAATGGCTCCTGCACTAGGCCAGAGCCCCCCCCCCCCCTAGGCCCCTACTCATCTTATGTTGTGGCTGCTGTAGGGAAGGCCCTTCAGTTAGGGACCTTGCCCCTTTAGTAGTGTGTTAAGTTCAGGGACACAGCTACAGTACTGCGAGACCCTGACAAGTGTGGTCTGGGACCAGACCTACCTCACTAAATATAAGAGACTATCTCTGTACGGTGAGATCACTCAGAGGGAGACCATCCTATTTGGAAGAGGACGACATCGCTGAGACTTCGGCGCTGGACGCAGATGGATCCTCTTGCTGTTATTCTGCTATACCCAGGTGCAGGAGCCCCGGGAAGGTATACACCAAGTGCACCAACTATACACCTCATCTAGTTGGCAGCACTGTCTCACACTTGGGTGGGGTTGTGGGACTCTTGGGTAATGGGTGTGGGTTTATGGCCCTAGGAGGTCAGTGTTATAGAGTGACACTATTGTGATGTTGATGTAATTGTGTTGTACTTATCTTCATATAGTAAACTGTTTAACCATAGACTGGTGTATGTGGTTACTATATGTGGGTCTTGTGTCAGGGGTTATTCTATACTCTAGGATCCTGCACAGGTGGAGGCGCTGTTATATTGTGAGGATCGTTCCGGGATACACGCCAGGTTCCCATCAGCGGAGGCTCAGGCCTCCTGTGAGCCTGACAGGTATTGCACCACACCTGGTAATGCATGTAGATTTCCCCACAGGGTCCCTATCTGCGATTGGGGGGGGGGGAAAGTGCGTTATATATATAAATATACACATACATACACCCACAAGGGAGAAAGGGTGGGTAGGTGCTATTCTCTCCCCAGAGCGGCTAGTGACTGTCGCTCCACATTTCCTCGTTTTAAGTGCTGCCATTCCCTCCTCCCCCTCTCCCAGTGGTCATCCCTGGCCCCTACTTTATTTCCTTAACCTCTTCACCCCCCACCCACCCTGTCCCCTATCCTGGTCTCCACAGCCCAGATCCAGAGGCAGGAACACAGGACCAAAAGGAAGGGGGGAAGAGCTACCAAGCTCAGCTAGAACCTTCAACCACGGGGAGGGGAGCTTTTTCCACCCCCTAATCCACAGAGCATAGTGAGGACCTTGGCACCTTGGTCACGCTGCCCTTCCATACCTGTCAGGGCTCAACTCTGGCAGGTCACTGCCCGGCAGCACAGCTCTCTCGCACAGTTCGGGGGTCTTACCTTCAGAACGAGGATGTCGTTTTGCATTGTCTGGGGATTGAAACCATTCTGGAAGACCTGCGAGATGCTGAAGGTTTGCTTGGAACGCTCATTGGTGCGGAGAGAGTGAGCCCCCAAAACCACCGACACAAGAGAGGGGTTCCTGAGGGCAGAGGAGTGTCAGGAAGAGGTGGGATACAGGCACACACGGGAGGGGACAGCATGGGGGTAAGAGACACTGACGGGGACACAGACACACAGGAAGGACACAGACACAAAACTGGAACACTGACGTACACGTACTGTACATACGTGTGAGTGCACCTACAGCTCTGAAAGCACACACAGACATGGAAATATGCCACTTAAGCACACAGACACACACCTTGTGACATCAGAACTCTTTGTGATGTCACTGATTGACACACCTTGTGATGTCACGCATTTCTACACAAGTCACAGTGTATACAGGCAGTCCCCGTTTTACAACGCTTCGTTTTACAACAAATGGCTTATCCAACGCTTTGCAATGCATACCTATGTTCATTTTTACAACGCCAAAACGGCTTATCCAACGCTCTTACGACGCTTTGCAAAGTTGTTTATGTGTATGTAATATATATGTAACGGGTATTCCCTGTGAATACAGACGCTACTACCTGCTGTGTATACCTGTGTGGCTCTCAGGAGCCTAAGCCTCCGCTCGGGGAGCCTGGGGTACATACATATAACACAATCTCGTGGTGCAACGCCTCCACCTGCGATGGCTCCCGCCAGAGGAGGAGTGGTTCCTCGCAGGACAAATATATATATATCACTCCACACACCGCATGTAAAATAACCAATGACTTTACTGTATAGCATATACTTATTCATAAATCAACAGGTGTCCCTCTCTAGAGGAGACACTAACTACTGCGTCTCGCAGGACGCTCCCATCTACACCGGGTGATCCCACCCCATGTCCAATACCCCACACATAAAATATTTTGTGTATTTTAGCATTAAAAATGCCTTCAGGAGCGGAACCTTTCATTTAAACAGTGTTCCTATGGGGAAACGTGTTTCGCTTTACAACGTTTCGCTATCCAACGCCATTTTGAGTAACGCATTGTGTCGGATAACCGAGGACTGCCTGTAACAGTACTTCTCCCCCAGACCGAGTTGGCTGTTAACTGCTCACTGTCAGTAGCAAATTCCCAGGTACTCACATATCTGTCAGGCAGTGAGCTGCTGTCATCAGGAACTGGGGGGCAATCAGGGACCCCCCACAGAAGTGATGACGTTTGAACTGCAGTGAGGCAATGTATGGGTGAGAATTGGGGGCTGCCTCTCTGCCCCCCACTATCCAGGAGCGCAGGGAGCCTGCAGGGAGAGACGATGTTACTACCTGCTACACAGGCTTCCTCACACACCTCTAAGCACACTTATTAAGGGTTAAAAGGCCCAGACTGAAAGCAGGGGAGCCTGGATCATATCCCAGTGTCAGCGCCTTGTGACCTTGGGCACCAGGCACCAATATAAGATCGTAAACGTCTATGCACAGGTATAGTGTCTCTGAACACTTCTTATTTATGGACTGAGCCTTGCACACTCATACACATACAGTACTGATTTGTGCAAATCACACATACACGGCTCGTTGCATATTTATACAGACACCTCATATACACATACTGAGCCATATGCACACTTATACACACAGATCTGTGCAAACACTCACCCCCGTGCACGCTGCATGCCCACAGAAGTACCACCGTAGTCAGCAGGAGGGACCCCATCCTATCCATGGCTCTGTCTCCCGGGGCCCGGCTCCCACAGACTTTATACCTGCACTACAACCGTTGCAGTTACACAACTAACCGCTCATATCTGCTGACATTTCCTAACCCACAATGAGAGAACTGCAACAGTGCTGGGGAAGAGAGGAGTTATGGGGCGGGGAAAGGGGGTGCAGCATAGTGCCTTATATTGAGGGGCAGCTGTAAGCAGGGAGTGCGAGTTACAGAGTTCGGGTGCTGTGATATGAGTTGAGCTCTGTCTGGATGGGAGAAAATACAGAATTGGGGGTTAAGGCTGCAGCTCCGCTAGTCAGGGCTAGCGCTGCTAGTATTACGTAGCGCTTTACAGAGACATTTTGCAGACACAGTCCCTGCCCCGTGGAGCTTACAATCTATGTTTTTGGTGCCAGGGGCACAGGGAGATAAAGTGACTTGCCCAAGGTCACAAGGAGCCGACACCGGGTTCCCCTGCTTCAAACTCAGTGCCACTCAGTGTCTTTACTCACTGAGCCGCTCCTTGGGGTACATTCCTGTGGGGACAGAGCAGAGGTGCAGGTTGTAGATTGTTGGGTGCAGCTCCATTCAGTGGGATGAATCAGAGTTACCCATCTGAGGTGCAGTTCCCACTCCTCAATGTTGTGGTGAAAATTACATATTTGGGGTGCAGCTCTCTCTCTCTTTGCGTCCCCCGCACAGTTTGCAGAGTCGGGCTCTGTCCCAATTGAGCTGTACGTTCTGACCACACAGGAAGCAGAGTCTGTTATGGACACTACAGATTAACCCCCTCATGGTCAGAGATCTGCAGATACAGAAGCTCCTGGACCCCCACAGGATGCTTCACCCTTTTAATATTGGCGTGGTTAACCTCTTGTCTGCTGAACCAGAGAAGAAATAAAGAGGCTGACCTCTTTCACTGAGGTGATTCAACTGCAGTGTCGCAACACGCTACAGGCCTCCAGGAACTAAAAGGTTAAAGAGCAGAATTGCAATGCTCTGCAGGCCTCTACACATGAAAGCGTTACATCACAGTTTTGCAATGCTCCGCAGATGTCTAGGAACGCAAGGTTTAAAAAGCAGCAATGCAAATCTCTTCAGGCCTCTAGACATCAAAGGGTTAAATGGCAGAATTTCAATGATCTGCAGACCTGTACACATCAAAGCATTAAATAGCAGTGTTGCAATGTGCGGCAGGATTCTAGGCATCAAACGGATTGCAGTGTTGCAAGGCTCTGCATGCCTCGACACAGTAAATGTTTAGGTGACAGTGTTGCAACGCTCTACAGACCTCTACTCATCAAAGGCAGCATTGCAATGCTCTGCAGACTTCTAGACATCAAAGGGTTTAAATAACAGTGGTGCAACACTGTGCAGGCTTCTAGATATCAAAGGATTAAATAGCAGAATTCCACTGCTCTACAGGCCTATAGATATTAAAGATAAAAATCAACGCTGCAATGCTCTGCAGGCAAAGGGTCAAATAGGCTATCAAAGTGTAAAATAGCAGAATTGTAATGCTCTGACGTTCTCTAGACATTGAAGAGTTAAAAAGCACAGGTGCCTGTAGAGGGAGAGAGGGTTTGGCCCGATATTAAAGTGGTTGCACCCCATATGGCCACCCCCTGACCTCACCAGGGAGACAAGGGGTTAGCTGGACTGCGGTCCAGGAATGTGGTTTGCACCTTGTTATATCATGAAAATGTATGTTCCCCTGTTCCCATGTTTTATTATTATGTCAGTGTCTGCACCACACATACACCGGGATCCATCCGGGAGGGCAAGGGTTAATAGTTGTATAGTGATTATAGCCCTTTGTTTAATTTTCCCGCCTTTTCAGGCACCATTTTGCAGGGTCCCATAGGCCGCCATTGAAGCTCCATTATTTTCAATGGCGGATCTAGCTGTTTTGGACCTGTTTCCCTTGAAGACCAGCAGGTGGCGTCCGAGAGGAGGAGCGGCGGTTTTCCATTGTAAGTCAATGGGCTCATTGACTTCAATGGAGATTCCCCGACGGCGCTTTCCGGGAACGAGTTGGCAGCCGTCCAAACCGCAAAACCGCAAAGCGGACACAATGTCTGAAAAAGAGCTTTGATCACTGATTAGTCAAGTTCACCGTCAAGTGGCATGGGAATCTTAGGTTCTAGGGCACCCAGAAATAAAATTATTTTTGCCCCTAGTTCCTAGGCCTCCCCTCACTCGACCAGCACCGGGTCCCAGAATCCAGGACCCCCGGAACGGCTTGTGCTGGTAGAGCGGGTCGCGCCATAGGTTGACCCCTTATGATTCCTAGCAGGTCAGGGAAGCGCTACATCCTCACGGTGGTGGATTTTGCCACCCAGTACCCTGAGGCGGTAGCGCGTGGCACCATAGATGCCAAGACAGTGGCAGCAGCTTTGCTGAACATTTTTTCTAGGGTAGGTTTCCCTAGTGAGATCCTAACTGATCAGGGGTCGCAGTTCATGAGTGAACTGTTACATTGTCTCTGGGATGCATGCGGTGCACAGCACCGGCGCACTACCCCTTACCATCCCCAGACGAACGGATTATGTGAGAGGTTTAACGGGACCCTGAAGCAGATGCTTCGGACCTATATAGAGGTGGAGAGGAAAGACTGGGAGATTCATTTACAGCACTTGCTGTTTGCCTACCGAGAGGTACCGCAGGAATCTACAGGCTTCTCCCCCTTCGAGCTACTATATGGCCGCAGGGTACGTGGACCTCTGGACCTATTCCATGAGGGGTGGGAAGGGGAGGCTACTGCTACTGATGCTTCAGTGATCCAGTATGTAGTAGATCTCCGAGACCGGTTAGAGATGCTCATGGGGGTGGCCCAGGACCACCTCAGGGCCGCTCAGACCAAGCAGAAGCGATGGTATGACCGGAATGCCCGTAGCCGGGAATTCATCCCAGGACAGCAAGTGCTTGTTCTCAAACCCACTCGGGAGAACAAGTTAATGGCTGCCTGGTCGGGACCGTACCCGGTTATCCGAAAGGTGAATTAGTACAACTACGTTGTACAGGTAGAGCCTGAGAGGCACAAGACATATCACATTAATATGTTGAAAGAGTACAGAGCACCGAGTATGGGAGCAGTAATGGCCATTTGCAGCCCACTGCTGGAGGATCCGGCGAGCAATGCTCTGCCTGATCTCCTAGGGGAGGCTAGGCAGGGACACACTGTAGAGCAGGTGGAGATAGGGGCACAGTTGAGTGCTAGGCAGAGGGGAGAAGCCAGGGACATGCTAGCTAAGTTTAGCGCCCTCTTCACTGACATGCCAAGGACCACACATCTCACAAAACACCCAGTGCACACAGGGGACCTGCAGCCTCTGCATAAGCACGCTTATAGAGTGTCAGCAGAGGTCAAGACCAGTATGGAGAGGGAGATAGAGAAGATGCTGACCCTAGGGGTAATTACTCCGTCCCAGAGCCCTTGGGCAAGCCCGGTAGTTCCTAGTCCCTAAGAAGGACAAGACCACCCGGTTTTGTGTGGACTACTGCTTATTCAATGCTGGGGCGGTGTCAGATGCCTACCCCATGCCCCGCATGGATGAGTTACTGGATGAACTCGCAGGGGCAAAGTATCTGACCACCATGGATTTGAGCAAAGGCTATTGGCAAATCCCACTGACCCTGGAGGCCAGGGAGAAGTCAGCATTCATCACTCCAAGTGGCCTCTATGAGTTTTTAGTGATGCCATTTGGGATGAAGAATGCCCTGGCTACCTTCCAATGCCTGGTCAATAGGTTACTGGAAGGGATGCAGAGCTATGTCAGGGCTTACTTAGATGACATTGCTGTTTTTAGTAGTTCCTGGGAATCCCACTTAGGACATGTAGCTGCGGTGCTGGATAGGATCAGGGAGGCTGGGCTTACCTTGAAACCCACTAAGTGTATGGTAGGGATTGCAGAGGTCCTGTACTTAGGGCACAGGGTGGGTGGAGGGCACCTCAAACCAGAGCCAGCCAAGGTAGAAGCCATAGTTCAGTGGCCTGTCCCAAAAACCAAGAAACAGGTCATGGCATTTTTGGGCACCGCAGGGTACTATAGGAAATTTGTCCCACAGTACAGCGCCCTGGCCAAACCCCTGACTGATCTGACCAAGAAGCAGCTGCCTGTGCTTATTACCTGGACTCCTGCCTGTGAAACTGCTTTCCAGGCACTGAAAATTGCGCTTGGTGGGGCCCCCATACTGGCTGCCCCAGCCTATACCAAACATTTTCTTATACAGACTGATGCCTCGGACTATGGCATTGGAGCAGTGTTGAGCCAGGTGGGGGACGACGGCAGAGAGCACCCTGTGGTGTATGTACCTCAGCCGAAAACTACTCCCCAGAGAGGTGGCCTATGCCACCATTGAGAAGGAGTGCTTGGCCATTGTGTGGGTACTCAAAAAGCTCCAGCCCTATGTATATGGAAGTGCTTTCACGGTCATCACAGACCACAACCCCCTGATTTGGCTGCAGAGGGCATCAGGGGAGAATGCCAAGTTGCTGAGATGGAGCTTAGTTTTGCAAGAGTTTGAATTTACCATTCAGCACAAAAAGGGTAGTGAAAACAGCAATGCTGCTGGACTTTCACGTCAGGACTATCCCTCTGAGACTGAGTTCATTAATGGTGCCCGCAGTGCCCCACTCCCCGTTAGGGCCAGTGTGCCACAGGTCACCCATTAAGAAGGGGAGGTGTAGAGGGAGAGAGGGTTTGGCCCGGTATTAAAGGGGTTGCACCCCATATGGCCACCCCCTGACCTCACCAGGGAGACAAGGGGTTAACTGGACTGCGGTCCAGGAATGTGGTTTGCACCTTGTTACTGCACCGACACACTTTATTCGAGCAAATACCCGGTATGTACCTGGCAGATACCTGGAATGCGCCGCTCCTCACCTCTGACAAGCCCCGTTGCATTTGCTTTCCCAGCCTGGGTTCATGCCTGGCTGATGGGCGGCTGATCTGTTAAATGAGGATGATTAGGATTTAATAGGCTGCAATGCTTCGCGTGTCTACCAGATGGCATAAATTCATGAATTGTAATGCAGTGTATATATATATACTGTGCAGTATTGCAGCCAGCGGGAATAAAATGCTTCAATCCCTGCCTGAAAAATAACTCAATGTACTCGGGCAGAAAACAGTCACAAACCTCAATACACCCGGGTATACCCGAATTCGTGGGACTAGCCAAGCTCGAATAAAGTGTGTCGCCAGTGTATATCATGAAAATGTATGTTCCCATGTTTTATTATTATGTCAGTGTCTGCACCACACACACACACACTGGGATCCATCTGGGAGGGCAAGGGTTAATAGTTGTATAGTGCTTATAGCCCTTTGTTTAATTTTCCCGCCTTTTCAGGCACCATTTTGCAGGGTCCCATAGGCCGCCATTGAAGCTCCATTGTTTTCAATGGTGGATCTAGCTGTTTTGGACCTGTTTCCCTTGAAGACCAGCAGGTGGCGTCCGAGAGGAGGAGCGGCGGTTTTCCACTGTAAGTCAATGGGCTCATTGACTTCAATGGAGATTCCCCGACGGCGCTTTCCAGGAACGAGTTGGCAGCCTTCCAAACCGCAAAACCGCAAAGCGGACACAATGTCTGAAAAAGAGCTTTGATCACTGATTAGTCAAGTTCACCGTCAAGTGGCATGGGAATCTTAGGTTCTAGGGCACCCAGAAATAAAATTATTTTTGCCCCTAGTTCCTAGGCCTCCCCTCACTCGACCAGCACCGGGTCCCAGAATCCAGGACCCCCGGAACGGGTTGTGCTGGTAGAGCGGGTCGCGCCATAGGTTCCAATGGCGGCGGCAGAAGCAGCACAAGAAAGCAACTAAGTCAGAAACGCTACAAATCATAAGCCCATATCTCCGGTTCTGGAGGGTTCAGAGGGCCAGGGTTTGGGGTACCTGTAGTCACTGCTCCGGCATGGCTGCAGAACCATCCTTGACCCTCTCTGACCAACCCGACGGAGTATGGACCACCTTAAAGGTTCGGGAGTTTTTCCCATAGACTTCAATGACGGCCGGTTCCCATTGACCGGCTATGGCGGAGAAACCCCATAGGCTTCAACGGCGGCGATGCCCCGTTGAAAGTCTATGGTGGCGGATTCCCATAGCCGCCAATGGCGGTGGTTTACCATTGAAAGTCTATGGCGGCGGAGCCCGTTGTTTTCAATGGGGATTTAGTGAAAAAACGTGATTTAATTTACAGTGGAGAATTTTGTATTAAAATAGGAAACGGTTTAAGTAGCATTTGTGTATCTCCGGTTCTGAAGGTCGCAGCGGGCTGAAACTTGGACCATATGGTGTCCCAGTTCCGGCATTGAGATCTTGGCAGTTTGGACCCACTGGACCCAACGGAACCGAAGATTTTAATATGTTTGTATTTCACTTTTAATATTGTATTCCAAGGCGGGGATAAAAACCCGCGAAGATTCCTTTACACAAAGGGAAGCAGATGGTCAGAGGGGCGGACCCAATGTCTAGAGAAGTGCTGTTCAAAAGATTTTGCCACCCTCACTGTTTACCTGAGGGCGGAGAAGCGTCAAACTGGAGTGGTTTGTGAGTGTCATATCTTACACTTCCAAACAAAGAAGATCCTGACAGATATTCCATTTGGTAGACTGGACGGCGTCCCTGATGTAAATGTGGGGCTACAGAAATGAGACCCTCAGGGTCCCAGTGCGCATGGGCTAACTAGCTGGGGGGCATGGGTTAAACTGTGTTCCCACGTTAAAGATTGGATACAGGTAATTGTTATCCAAAAGCCTGTACTCAATGTTAGGAATAGGGTTACAAAGATATATAAACTGTGGTCAACCCTATATCCATTGTCTTCAAATACCATCTTGATTGTTACCTGATTGCTGGAGAATTGCTATCTGATACTTCTCATCCCCCAACCCCAAGTAAGTGTTACCTTCTTGCCTGTTAATTGTACTATATTGCTGTGTTCACCTATTTAAGGAATAAATATACTTTATTATATCTAAGCCTCGTTCAGTTCAACCCAGTTATTTGGTGTATTATTATAGCCTGTCACAAAGTTACCGTCACAATGCCTATTATACACATGCCAACCAATTAGTAGACGTCTGGCATTCACGTAACACCTCGGTCAGAAATTATACCTTCTTCTAAATCCTACTCCCAGATTGATTTCTTTTTAGTAGACGCAAATCTAATCCCTCAGCTTTCCCAGGCTGGTATACACAATATCACATGGTCATATCATGCTATATATAGTTGAACTGATCATCCCCGATCTGTCCATTCTCTCTCCCCCACCTCCCCCCCAGGGATGACACGGCAGTGGCACTTTAATGAGTCACTGCTTTGTGTACCCGAGATCCCCTTATACAATTAGTGGAGAATATCAAATTATTTTTTGAGCCAAATTGTACCCAAGATATTGCTTTCCCAACTATTTGGGAGGCGCACAAAGCATTCATTAGAAGCGCACTTATCGAGATCGCCTCACATAGGAAAAGATGCAGACTGAAGAAGTTGGAGGAGCTTTTGGTTAAGCTGGTGCCGCTGGAGGGCCAGGGCCACCTTGATTGCAGTTCCATCACCCCGCAGTTTAACTTTTGTCGGATGAAAACGCGATACCTCTGTAAGTATCTACCTGGTATGGTGGCATATCCTGGCATCTCCCCTCCTAAGGTGCACCACGACTTCAAATGGCGTCACGTTGCCGTGACAACGTGACACTGCATGGCATCGTGACATCATGTGATACCGCAACGTATTGTGCTTATTCTTAAAAAAAGAAAAGATGCTCTCAACTGCACCAGCTGTCGCCCAATATCTCTGGTCAACTCAGACACCAAACTATACGCCAACATGTTGGCCAATCGGTTTAACGAATTCATGAGTCAGCTTGTCCAGAACAACCAGGTAAGGTTCATTCCCTCCGGGCACGGCCCAGATAATGTCAAAAGAACTGTTGATCTGAGCCATAAAGCCCAGATGTCACTTCCCCATCAATGATCCTTTCTCTAGATGCTGAAACAGCAGTCAACAGGCTTGACTGGAACTACCTTCTGCTGTCCTGACACAGATGGTGTTTTCAGGTAGCTTCTTCCCTGGAGTACGAAGCCAGGTACCTCTTTGACCAAATCTATAAAGAGAATGGCATAAGAAAGGGTTGCCCATTCTCTCCATTACTATTTGCACTATTACCAGGCCTTTAGACTGGGTCAGACCCTCCTGTGGAATTCTGTACGGGCCTTAAGGGGGTGGGTGGACATCGTAGACTAATTCTGCTCTCTGACAGGAGTCAAGTCTCTCCTGTGGTTATTCCGCAAAGACTATGAACCTATTTTGAACTTCTATAGAAGTCTGGATATTTAGAGCATGGGATGATCTCACAAATATATCAAATGCTACTGAACACCGACCACGCTGACATGTGTGCATACATGTTAAAATGGGAGGAGGAATTGGGAGTGACGTCAGATATAGACGAGTGGGACAAGATGTTATTTATTTATTTATTTATAAAATATTTTACCAGGAAGTAATACATTGAGAGTTACCTCTCGTTTTCAAGTATGTCCTGGGCACAGAGTAAAACAAATAATACATGGTTACAAATACAGTTACATAAATGAACAGGGTATACATTATATATAAGACATTGCGTGCATAGTTAAAGAAAATATATATTATGGGTGTATGAAACAGTTACAGACCAGATTAAAGTGTGAGACAGCCTTAGATTTGAAAGAACTTAAACTGGTGGTGGATGTGAGAGTCTCTGGTAGGTTGTTCCAGTTTTGGGGTGCATGGTAGGAGAAGGAGGAACGTCCGGATACTTTGTTGAGCCTTGGGACCATGAACAGTCTTTTGGAGTCTGATCTCAGGTGATAAGTGCTGCAAGTGGTAGGGGTGAGGAGCTTGTTCAGATAGCTGGGTAGCTTGCCCATGAAGAATTTAAAGGTAAGACAGGAAAGGTGAACTTTGCGCCTAGACTCTAGTGATGACCAATCTAGTTCTTTCAGCATATCGCAGTGATGTGTGTTGTAGTTGCATTGGAGAACAAAACGACAAATTGAATTGTAGAGGGTGTCAAGTTTGCCAAGGTGGGTTTGAGGTGCTGAGCCATATACTATGTCTCCATAGTCAATAATTGGCATTAGCATCTGCTGTGCAATACGCTTTCTGACCAGGAGACTTAGGGAGGATTTGTTCCTGTAAAGTACCCCTAGTTTGGCATAGGTCTTGGTTGTCAGGGTATCAATGTGCATCCCGAATGTTAAGTGGGAGTCAAACCATAAGCCCAGGTATTTAAAACTAGTGACAGGGGTTAGGGTGGTGTTAGCGTTGGTTCTAATCAGGAGCTCAGTCACTGGAAGCTTTAAAAATTTAGTCTTGGTCCCAAACACCATTGTTACAGTCTTGTCAGTGTTTAAAAACAGTATGTTTTGGGAAATCCAGTTTACGAGTCTCAAAAAGTTAGACTGAAGTATGTGTTGAAGGTCAGAGAGGCTATGGCTTTGTGCATATAGGATTGTGTCGTCTGCATACATGTGTATTGAGGCTTCCTTACAAGCTGTGGGAAGATCATTAATGAACACTGAGAAGAGTAGGGGCCCCAGAACAGAGCCTTGCGGGACACCACAGGTGATATCCAGGGGGTTGGAGTTAGAGCCTGACATGGACACATGTTGGGATCTTCCTGATAGGTAGGACTGAAACCAGTTTAAAGCATGCTTCCCTATTCCAGAGCTCTGGGGTTTGTTAAGCAGGATAGCATGATCAACTGTGTTAAAAGCCTTTGCAAAATCTAGGAATACTGCACCAGTGAGTTGTCCCCGTTCTATTTCACACTGGATCTCATTGCAAACTTTTAGCAGGGTAGTTACGGTGGAGTGTTTGGGACGAAACCCAGATTGGAATTGGCTATGGAAATTTGTCTTGGTATAGAAATCGCTTAATTGGGAGTGGACACATTTTTCCATGACTTTGGATAGAATTGGGAGAAGTGAGATTGGCCTGTAGTTTGAGACAGTGTTTTTCTCCCCACTTTTGAAGATTGGGACAACTCTGGCAGTTTTCCAGGTCTTAGGGATATGGCCTGCAGACAGGATAGAGTTGACTATGGACGCAATTGGTTTGGCAATGGCTGGGGCACCAAGTCGTAGGAACCTAGATTGTAGTAAGTCAGGTCCACATTGGCTGCTTAGTTTTAGTTTGAGGAGCGCTTGTATAATCTCCTCTTCAGATACTAGGCCAAATTGAAAATTGTGGGCAGTGCTGGGAGGGGGAGGGACTATAGGGGTACTCCCAGGATGAGATTCAGGTTTGTGGTTTGGGCTGCGTTTTGCTAATAAGTTAGTGGCACACCCCACAAAGTAATCATTGAATGCATTTGCAATGTCAGTGGGATATGAGGCAGCAGCAAAAAGCTCGTTATGCATGGTCCTCAATGAAAATTCGTACAAAATGCTATTCAGGTGGTATCTGACCCCAGTTAGGCTACATGCTATTAATAAGGAAAGATCTCCACTATGCTTCAGAGGATGTGGGAAATGAGGATCCCTGGCACATACCCGGTGGTCATGTCCAATAATAGCTCCCCTATGGAAGCAGATATTCACTCTGATAGGTGCAGTGCTGGGTAGGCCCCTGACCCTAGACCACTGGTTTGCCTTGCTGGGTAGACCCCCACAGGACCTGACCAAAAACACTTGTAAACTTGCCTCGCACATCATTCTAGCAACGAGATGTTATATTGCAACTCTATAGAATAAGCAAGAGGTGCCAGATATCAGTACAATTAAACATAGGGTGTGGTACATCCTCTCTATTTTTGAAATTACAACATTCCTGAGGGAGAGAACCCAGAAATTAGTATGGGATCCACGGTTGGTTGCAGAGATGGGGGGGGGGGGGAGGCCTGATCTTGGTGTGGATTTGCTGATGTGAGATATGTTGGAGGTTGAGCAGCAACAATGCAAATGTTGCCCGTTGATTCTCTATATAAGGACGCGCTTATAGTGCCGGCTACAGCGACGGCGCACCCAAAATCGCGACCGCGATGGCGCGCCCAAAATAATTTACTGTGACGGCCGTACCACGTGACTGCAATAAGCCAATCACATAGCCTCTGCCTCACGTCACTGCCCCTTGCAGCCAGCGACATCGCAAATACTAAATTACAACTTTTGCGATGGCGATGTCACCGGTCGCCGTCAATGTAGCCTGCACTATAAGTGCAGCCTAAGATGTAAGGAATCTATAGGTGGGCGGATGGGCCCAGAAATTATAATTATTTTGATTTTATTTTCTTCACTGTTTGTATTCCCCTTAACATCCCATATGTGTTTTCCCCCTATTCCCTACCCCCAATAAGCTGTAAATCATATGATGCCATTTATTATGCATTTATATCTTCTGTGTCCCTTTCTTCATTCTGTATCCCTTGAAAAATACTAAATAAACAGTTGGGGGGAAAAAGCAGACCTCTAGGAATGAAAAGCAATTAAAAAGCAGCGTTGTAAAGCTCTGCAGGCCTCTAGACAACGCAGGGTTAAATAACAGAATTCAACGCTCTGCAGGCCACTAGACATGACAGGGTTAAATATCAGAATTGCAATGCTCTGCAGGCCTGTAGACATCAGTAGACATAAAAAGGTTAGAAAGCAGTGTTGCAATGCTCTGCAGGCCTTTAGACATAGAAGGATTAAATAGCCGTGGTGCAACGCTCTGCAGGCCTCTATTCTTTGCATGGTGCTGGTGATGCCCCTGTGGGGGCGGGGAAGAGGAAGGCAGGTACCCAGGAGGCAGCAGACACATCTTCCCGTTGCTAGGTAACTGGGACACAATGCTTGACATGCTCAGCTCACTCAGCACCTTCATGAGCATCCACACATCACTTGTCACATGTAACACACATGTGGACATGTTACAGCAGTTCTGCATGTTCAGGAGCTGCTCCATATTAACCCCTTCACTGCTCTGCGCAAATATAGCTAATGTACAACAGACATGACTGTCACACCCCAGACTGTACTCACGGCTGTGCAACTCCCCTCCCTTCCCCCGCCATCTCTTTTGTTCCTCTGAAGCTTTGGGAATTCTCTATGGAAACAAGGACATGAGCTGGTCACATGTATTTATATACATATATAAAATTATTTATATATAAATATATAAGAGACAGAGAGAGAGACAGAGAGAGAGACAGAGAGAGAGACAGAGAGAGAGACAGAGAGAGAGACAGAGAGAGAGACACAGACAGACACACACACACGGTGGTGTGTTGTAGGGAAAAAGTTTCTACAATAAAATAATAACTGAAAATATAAACTATAAATCAATTTAGCAGCAAGAGCCGAGTTCTCCCACAAAGCAACCCTGAATATACAGTGGTGTGCAAAAGAAAGTACACCCTCTTTGAATTCTATGGTTATACATATCAGGACATAATAACAATCATCTGTTCCTTAGCAGGTCTTAAAATTAGGTAAATACAACCTCAGGTGAACAACAACACATGACATATTACACCGTGTCATGATTTATTTAACAAAAATAAAGCCAAAATGGAGAAGCTATGTGTGAAAAACTAAGTACACCCTAACTGCTTCCATAGGAATTAAGATGTTAAGTAGCAGACAGGTGCTGCTAATCAAATGCCCTTGATTAATTGATCATCAGCAAGTGTGACCACTTCTATAAAAGCCGACGTTTTAGCAGTTTGCTGGTCTGGAGCATTCAGGTGTGTGTTAACACAATGCCAAGGAGGAAAGACATCAGCAATGATCTTAGAGAAGCAATTGTTGCTGCCCATCAATCTGGGAAGGGTTATAAGGCCATTTCCAAACAATTTAAAGTCCATCATTCTACAGTAAGAAAGATTATTCAAAAGTGGAAAACATTCAAGACAGTTGCCAATCTTTCCAGGAGTGGACGCCCCAGCAAATTCACCCCAGGTCAGACCGTGCAATGCTCAGAGAAATTGCAAAAAAAAACAAGAGTTACATCTCAGACTACAGGCCTCAGTTAGCATGTTAAATGTTAAAGTTCATGACAGTATAATTAGAAAAAGACTGAACAAGTATGGTTTGTTTGGAAGGGTTGCCAGGAGAAAGCCTCTTCTCTCTAAAAAGAAAATGGCAGCACGGCTTAGGTTTGCAAAGTTGCATCTGAACAAACCACAAGACTTCTGGAACAATGTCCTTTGGACAGACGAGACCAAAGTGGAGATGTTTGGCCATAATGCACAGCGCCACATTTGGCGAAAACCAAAACACAGCATATCAGCACAAACACCTCATACCAACTGTCAAGCACGGTGGTGGAGGGGTGATGATTTGGGCTTGTTTTGCAGCCACAGGACCTGGGAACCTTGCAGTCATTGAGTCAACCATGAACTCCTCTGTATACCAAAGTATTCTAGAGTCAAATGTGAGGCCATCTGTCCGACAGCTAAAGGTTGGCCTAAATTGGGTCATGCAGCAGGACAATGATCCCAAGCACACCAGCAAATCTACAACAGAATAGCTGAGAAAGAAAAGAATCAAGGTGTTGCAATGGCGCAGTCAAAGTCCAGACCTCAACCCGATTGAAATGCTGTGGCTGGACCTTAAGAGAGCTGTGCATAAACAAATGCCCACAAACCTCAATGAACTGAAGCAACGTTGTAAAGAAGAGTGGGCCAAAATTCCTCCACAACGATGTGAGAGACTGATAAAGTCATACAGAAAACTATTACTTCAAGTTATTGCTGCTAAAGATGGTTCTACAAGCTATTGAATCATAAGGTATACTTAGTTTTTCACACATGGCGACTCCATTTTGGCTTTATTTTTGTTAAATAAATCATGACAGTGTAATATGTCGTGTTGTTGTTCATCTGTGGTTGTATTTAACTAATTTTAAGACTTGCTAAGGAACAGATGATTGTTATTATGTCCTGATATGTAAAACCATAGAAATCAAAGAGGGTGTACTTTCTTTTTCACACAACTGTATGTGTGTGTGTATGAACTCACATGTTCACGCGTTTCTCTAACTGGTGTTACAATAACAAACACGCACACACCTCTATACACACTCTCATATACAAACATACACACATATATATATATATATATATATATATATATATATATATATATATATATATATACACACTCTTAGAAACACACTCATATATAGACACAAACACACCTAGAAAAATGTTATACTGTATTGTGTGTATATGTATATATAACATACCCCTATAAACACACACTTGCTCTTTCTCCCTCCCCCTCTTTCTCTCTCTCCCCCCATCATCCTGGTGGCTTTTGTGTGAGCTGCAGAGATTCTGCCTCTCCCTCTCTGTCTCCTCCTCTATCCCACACACTCCCCTCTCCCTATTTCTCCACAAACCTCTCCTCCATCTCTCTCCCTCTGGCTCACCCTCCTTCCCCTTCTCTCCATCCCTCTTTCCCTGGCATGCTAGGGGCTGTGTGTGTCTGTCAGGGAGCAGGTTAGATGGGATTCTGTCCTCAATCCTACCTGTTATTAGAGCAGGGTCAGTGCATCAGGTTAGTGTCGGAGTAGGGGATGACCCCCTCTCAGGTCAGTGTCAGGGTCTCTGCCTCTCTATGTCCCTGAGACTATTGTAAGTGTAGCATCATATGCAGGGTCCCTGCCTCTCCTTCTCTTTCACTGTCTCTATCCATCTGTCTCTCTCAATGTTCCCTACCTCTTTCTCTCTCCATCTCTTTCTCCACCTCGCTCTCCTTTTCTCTTTCACTGTCGCTACCCCTCTCTCCATCTCTTTCACTCTCTCTTCACCTCTCCTCTCTATACCTGCCTCTCTCTCTCCCTGAGTATTGTGAGGAATATAGAGATTTCTCGATTTCTCCATTTCTCCCTCTCCTCTTCTCTCCCTCCTTGGTTCTGTCTCCCCATATCTCCCCCCCTCCCCACACCCCGTCTGTCTGTCTCTCCGTTCCCTTTGTTCCTGGTTCTCTCCTTGGGATGATCTGATGCTTCTCTATCTGTTCTGCTCCTTCCTCCTCTGACAGGTAAATGTATTTCTTGGGAGGCGGGGGACACACCTGTCCCTCTCCTGCAATAAGGCACTAATGGGCTGGGCTATTGTTAGTCTCTACAATGTCTGGTGCAAAGGTTGTACACTTCGCTGCCAGAGGGGCCAGCAACACATTGCTTTGTGTGTTATTATACCTCTTTGTGTTATTATACCTCTGCTTGTTATTATATCTCCCTGCGTGTTATTATATATCTCTGCGTGTTATTATATCACTCTGCGTGTTATTATATCTCTCTGCGTGTTATTATATCTCCCTGCGTGTTATTATATCTCCCTGCGTGTTATTATATCTCCCTGCGTGTTATTATATCTCCCTGCGTGTTATTATATCTCCCTGCGTGTTATTATATCTCCCTGCGTGTTATTATATCTCCCTGCGTGTTATTATATCTCCCTGCGTGTTATTATATCTCCCTGCGTGTTATTATATCTCCCTGCGTGTTATTATATATCTCTGTGTGTTATTATCTCTCTGTGTGTTATTATACCTCTGTGTGTTATTATATCGCTCTGCATGTTATTATATCTCTCTGCGTGTTATTATACCTCTGCTTGTTATTATATATCTCTGCGTGTTATTATATCTCTCTGCGTGTTATTATATCGCTCTGCGTGTTATTATATCTCTGCGTGTTATTATATCTCTCTGCGTGTTATTATATTTCTCTGCGTGTTATTATATATCTCTGCATGTTATTATCTCTCTGCGTGTTATTATATCTCTCTGCGTGTTATTATATATCTCTGCGTGTTATTATACTTCAGCGTGTTATTATATCACTCTGCTTGTTATTATACCTCTGTGTGTTATTACATCACTCTGTGTGTTATCTCTGCTTGTTATTATATTACTCTGCGTATTATTATATCACTCTGCATCTTGTTATCTCTGCCTGTTATTATAGCGTACTGTTATTATATTTCTCTGCCTGTTAATATATCACACGTTATATCATTCTTTGTGTTATATTGCTCTGCATGTTATTATAGCACTCTGTATGTTAATATGTCGCTCTGCATGCTATTATATTACTGTTCGTGTTAATATTGCTTTGCGTATTATTATATTGCTCTGTGTTTATCGCTGTGCATGTTAATATATTTCTTGGCATGCTATTAGATTGCTCTGCATGTTATTATATCTCTGTGTATTATATCACTCTCCATGTTAATATATGTTTTGGCATTTTATTATGTTGCTCTGCAAGTTACATCTCTGTGCAAGTTATTTTATCCCTCTGCATGGTAGTATATCACCACATCTTAGAGATTTCCTATATATTGTTCTTTGGTGGTACTGTTTGCAACTTTGTATATTTAATATATCACTGCATGTTCTGCAATACATTGAAAGAGTTAACACATGCAGAGCTAAAATAACCTTGCAGACAATTGTTCTGCAGTGTCAATGTAGCCACTTTATCATGCAAGGGTTTACAGACCCCTCTCCCAGGACCCACAATATACAGGCCTGGGTGTGACCTGGTAACTCTGTCACCCGGGTCTCTTCATATTACCCACATTCAACCTGGGCACAGGAGGGGGCGTGACCCAGCAAACCCCAACCAAGGGGAGCAGGGACACTGTCACAGCTGTGTGCGGGCGTGGGTGCGTTTAACTCCTTCACTGCCAGGAGCAGACTAGACATTCACAGCGCAGTGAGCTAGTTACAAAGTAATAGTTTGCAGTCCTCACTTGCAATGAATGAGTTACCAGATGGATGCACTGCAGGTCTGCAGCAGTGAAGGGTTAAAGGAGCAATGCTCAGCATATCTGTAGAACGGAGGGGGTAATAGGGCAATATACTGCGGATCTGCAATACTGAAGAGGTTTCTCCTCATAGGTGTCCTAAAGGGTCTCCCCCTTTCTCCAGACACCCCAGAGGGGGCCATGATCTCCCCCAAAGAGAAGAGCAAAGCTCGGCCCCCGAAGGACAGCATGACTCTCCTACCCTGCTTCTACTTTGTGGAGGTGAGTGGTTTTCATGGGTGAGCGCTCTCACTATCAGGGAGATCATTTCAGGTAAGGGTGGAAGGGAGGGGAGGGGCAATACATCAATCCCCATCTGAGCCACCTACTCTACCTAGGGTAGCCAGGTATTGAACCCGATGGTCCTGTATTTGGACACACTGTCCATTAAAAAATGAGAGGTAATACTGGACCTGTATGTGTCATAGTGATCTGACCGACTTGGGGGGGCCGCGGGATTTCCCTGAGAGAACAGGACGCATGCGTCCGCAGAGCGCATAACACCTTTCAGCATCGTGTCCAGTATTTTTGGAGAAGTCACCTGGCGGCCCTAACTGTAACGACAATAGGCACTAAATGAAGATGTCAGTCCCAAGGATCGATCCCCCCCCGCCCGCCAATGTAATTTTATTTTGGCACTTACTTGAAGAGATCTCTGGGTGCCCTTCCCAAAGCTGCCTTCATTTGTCGAATCTGACGATCCGTTCCGCAGATTTAACCGTTTTAAATAAGTATTGGGGAGCTTAAAATGGAGTTCTCCCCAGGTTGCCATAGTAACCTCAGAAGCAAAAGATGAAAAAGAATATCATGATTTTGAATACACTTTTTTTTTTTTAAATACAGCAGAATATGCTCAGTGGGTCAAAATACTAATATTATATATTTTATGAGTTCAACTCATAGAGGCTTCTGGGGGAGTTTGCTGCTTTAAATCCCTGGGAGAAGCCAGGGAATAATGCAGGTAATATCTGGGAGGGGACTCAGTGTCCACAGTTCTTATCCTCCACTGATTTAAAGGGCCAGTCCCATTTTTAAATGATACAACGTCTCAGTCCGTAATCACCTTTATAGAAAGATTCAGTCCCCTCGGAAAGTAACAATTGTACTTATCTGCATCCTGCTAAAAATGAATGATTAACATTTCTCCGGGAGCACTGAATTCAATCATACCTGGTCCTTGTGTCTGACTAATGATAGCTTTGTAAGTACTATGCGCACAAAGAGGACAACCCATGTCTAGTTCTGTGCACTGGCAGTCTGATAACCAGAAGACATTTGATAAAGAGCGCAAAACAGAAACATCATTTTTGGTTACCAGGAAATGTTTCAATTACTTAAACTTTTGTAAAAAACATTTTTTTAAGTATTTAAAAGTGACGAGTGGCTCAGTGAGTAAAGGCGCGGACTGATAACAATAACACTGAGATTCAATCTGGGAAACCTGGTTCAATTCCCGGTGTCAGCTCCTTGTGACCTTGACCAAGTCACTTTATCTCCCTGTGCCTCCGGCACCAAAACCATAGAGTAAAACAAAGAGCTAGACTGTCAGCACTCAATATAATATTACAACCGAAAATGGCTACAGGGAAGACCCTAAGATCTCCAAACAATATTACAGGACACAGGGGTTCCCAGCACTCACTGCTGCAAAATGATAACAGAAATAGAATAATGCCAATTCCAAAATGTAATAATAGAAGCACAAGATTATAAAAATGGAAACATGTCATACACGAGCGTAGCAACACAAAGAAAGCGCGATTCTAAGTGTAAATGTAAGGGGAAACCACAGGGAAACAATAGGGGAAATCCACACAGAGAGGTATGGGAAAGGGGAAAAGGAAAAATAGGGGGGGCAACGTTTCAGGGTTAAGACCCCTTCCTCAGGCCAGTTCCCTAAGGTCCCACAGACCAAAGGTACTTCCCTAATTCCCTGTGTCCATATCCAGACCCCAACCACAATAAACTGATAGTCCAAAGCAAAACATATAGACAAGTCTGTTTCATTTTGCGTCAGCAAGTGCTGGGAAACCCCTGTGTTCTGTCAGAAACATAGAGTGTAAGCTCATCTGGGCAGGGGTGGGGTTCCTATGTGCTGCAGACTGCGCGCTATAGTGACGCGCTCTGAGTCCCATTGGGAGAAAAGCGCTATATGAAATAAAGTTGCTGCTAAAAATAAGGTGCCAATCAGCTGCATTTTACTTATTCAATATTTCATTTTCAAGCTTCTGACCCTTTAAACTTCCAGTAAACCCTATAAGAGCAACCCCCAAAAACATTTTTGTTAGGGGAAAAACATGGAGAATATTGACCTTCCCAGACAGCAGCCATTTTAAAAATGATCACAAACCTACAACTTCACGAGTATTAAAAAAAAAAAAACACACAGAAAGAATCACCTCTTCTCAAACCCTCCCCCTCCCCCTCCCACAGCTCCCCATCGTGGCTTCTTCCATCGTCTCCCTCTACTTCCTGGAGCTGACGGATGTTTTCCGACCGGCGCAGGGCGGGTTCCAATGTTACGACCGCACTCTCTCCATGCCGTACGTGGAAAGCAACGAGGAGCTCATCCCCCTGCTCATGCTGCTCAGTCTCGCATTCGCTGCCCCCGCGGCTTCCGTAAGTAATGCGTTTGCCGGCCTCTCTGTGGTTGGACAGCAGGTTTTATTTTTATACAACTTATTGCAGGACAGGGCTCTTCAACTAGTTCTCCGAAGGGGCCAGAGCACAATCTTATTGTCCAATCATTTTAGATACATGCAAATACTAAACAATGACTATATTTCAACATTTTGCAAGCATTCTAACGTCTGTACCACATGAACGTAATTAACAAGTGAACGTCAGTGTTAATAACTGCACTTAGCTGCCTAAGCAACTAATATGAAATGCACATGAGCAGAGAGTCTTAAGGCAGGAGTGGCCAACGCCAGTCCTCAAGGGCCACCAACAGGTCATGTTTTAAGGATAGCCCTGCTTCAGCACATATGGCTCAATCAGTGGCTCAGTCATTGAATTGTCCACTATCCTCACTGTCAGACCCATCACCATGCTAATCGACAAGATTAAATAGAGACACGTTACCTCCCCCCCTCCCCAACCCCTGCCCACCAGCCAAGAAAGCTCTCAATGCATCTAGCCCATAGCACGATCATAATGTTCCCACCCCTGCCCACCACAAAGATATCTTAACAATGACTCTATGCCCCTCACATGAAATGTTCCATATGTAACCCCACCATTGTTTTACTAACTAATGTACAGCACCCTGGATAAGAAATAAATGTTGTTAGAAATGAATAAATTGACTGAGCCACTGATTGAGTCATCTGTGCTGAAGCAGGCATAGCCTTAAAACCTGACCTGTTGGTGGCCGTTGAGGACTGGAGTTTGTCACTCCTGGTATAAAGCATTGGTGGGCAGCAGGTGGCCCTCCAGGGCTTCACCTGTTGTCTCCAGCTGCTGGCCCCTCCAGTAACGTGATTGTCTTTCTCTACCTAGCACAGAGGAAGAGAAGGCACAGCTGGCGTGGATCGTAGCTTCTCCCCGCTCCATCAGCTGCTTAGTGACAGTGCGCTGATACATACTGCTCCTGTGCTAATCACTGGGTCCCAATGTAAGAAGAGGGGCGGGGCAGGATTCACCTGCCTGCAATAAGCAGCTAAGCCAGTGTTTTTTCAACAGGGGTTCTTAGAAACCCTTGGGTTCCCCCAGACACCCTTAAAGGGATCCCTGCAATTTGCAGGTCATTTGAAAATTATAGGGTTCCTCCTCAACCAAAAAAGGTTCAAAACCACTGAGCTAAACAGAGAAGCCCCTACCCGCAGCTACAATGTCCCTTCTGCCCGTGTGATTTTATATATATATATATATATATATATATATATATATATAATCTCAAATGAAAATATAAATTGTGAGCACAGGGCTCAAGGGCCTCACGTGTAGCCCTTTCGGTATATCATGTTGCCTATCACTGGTCTAACGGCTACATTAATTAGGCGGGAGGTGCAGTACCCATAGTTCCAACAGCGGGGCATGTAGCACAGAGCCGTGTAGGTGAGGCAGGTCCACCCACACGTTGGAGGGAACTTTTGCAGAAATTAGGCACGACTTCTGCTCTGGCCCATCTTCTGGTCTAGGGCTGGACCCCCCCTAACCCAGGAAATTATTCCTTAGATCTGTTTCATTTGGCGTTCTTTTTAGTTTTTATTTTAGATTTATGCGGGGCTTTTTTTGTGATGGTACGCAGAGGGGGCGGGTCATCACTCCATACAGCCAATCAGAGAGAGACAGAGAGAAGACTAGACTGGCCATATTTATGAAGCAGTGCTATGCCATAAGACACCTTACAGCCCAAATACTTTATTCCGCCACTCCACCCCCCACGTTATTGTGATTATCTCTGGGGAGATGAGGAGAGTGGAAGAGAGGCCTTTGTCTCTGTCACAGGGCCTCCATTTCTTCCCCCAGATCATGCTCGGGGAAGGAGTCCTGTACTGTGTGCAGGCCAAGCTGAGGGGACGAGGCAGCTCCGAGGGAAGTATCAATGCTGGGGGTTGCAACTTTAACTCTTTCCTGCGCAGAACGGTTCGATTTGTGGGTATGTGGTACTCAACTCATATATACACTGCAGGTTTCTAGACGGGGTAGGGGGTTAACAGTGACTAGGGTGCTTCCCTCAGGCTCCCCAATTGGGTTACCACATGTGACCCTAAAAATAAGGCCTCTCTTTGACCTTCCACCAGGGGTCCACGTCTTTGGACTCTGTGCCACAGCGCTAGTTACCGACGTCATTCAGCTGGCCACGGGCTACCACGCCCCCTTCTTCCTGACCGTCTGTAAGCCCAACTACACCCGTCTGGGAACCTCGTGCGGCAGCAACTCCTACATCACTCAGGACATCTGCACAGGCAGCGACCAGCATGCCATCCTGTCCGCCAGGTAACCTCACCCACTGTGCTGACCTGTAACCTAGCAACGAGGCATCAACATCCTTGCTAACTCAGCTGTATCCTAGCAATGCTGAGCTCTCAATGTGACAGTAACCAGGTGACGTGGTACCTTTATTTTACATGTATCCTGGCAACAAGATGAGAACTCAGCATGACTGTAACTAGGCAATGCTGGTAAGAGGCCTGTACCCTAGCAACACTGTAACCATGTGATGTAGCACCTCTATCTTACATGGATCAAAGTATCACTAGGTGTTATTTATAAGGATAACCAGTAACAAGGGAACAGTGCTAGGTAACATAATTGTATCCTAGCAACACAACCAGGAATCTGCTTTTAACACCATGGGTGCTGACCGCCTGCTGCAGGAGTTAGTTAGGTGTTCACTTTGAGTTCATTTCTGTACCAATTTTGCAGCAGATTTACAGGACCTGGAAGTAAAAGGGTTAAGAGTAAACAGAGCTTTAAATTCATGCCAGAGCCTGCTGGTGGAATAAGTGGGTAAAATATCAGTGATTTCTCTCATACTTTTCTAGTTCCCAATTTTCTTCTTCTGTCCCGTCCCCAGGAAGACGTTCCCCTCCCAGCATGCCACGCTTTCAGCTTTTGCCGCTATCTACGTTTCGGTGAGTGCCTCTCACAGCAACTCTGCAGCGTCTTTACTCTCTTACTGCTGGGAGGACCAGCAATGCATTGCAAAGCAGAGTAATATACGAACACACAGAGCGATATACTAGCACACGATATCATAACACGCAGAGCGATACACCAACAACACACACAGCGATATAACACACAGAGGTACAGGTATACCCCGGTTAAAGGACACTCACTTTAAGGACACTCGCGAGTAAGGACATATTTTCAATAGCACCATACCCGTGTCCGTACGCTCGCTTCGCGAGTACGCACACTTATTCTGCCCTACAGACCGCCGTAGTAGTGACACGCTGATTCACCTCACCCAAAAGGCAAATGGCAGCTCGCGCATGCACCTCTCAGCACGTCCTGAACAGCAATATCAGCTCCCTACCTGCACCGAAGCATCGATAAGTGGGGAAAAGGGAGTGCTTCACTTTAAGTACATTTTAGCTTTACATACATCCTCTGGACCCATTGCGTACGTTAATGCGGGGTATGCCTGTATATACTAACATGCAGAGCAATATAATACTAACACACAGAACGGTATAACATACAGAGGGATATAATAACACGCAGAGCAACATCATACTAACACGCAGAACGGTATAACATACAGAGGGATCTAATAACTCAGGACCACTGTTTTCCCCGGCTCTCTGCAGATGTACTTTAACTCTATCATTTCGGACAGTACGAAGCTCCTGAAGCCGCTGTTGGTCTTCGCTTTCGCCATTGCAGCGGGGGTCTGCGGCCTGACACAGATCACACAGTATCGCAGCCACCCTGTAGACGTATACGCAGGGTTCCTCATCGGAGCTGGCATCGCTGCCTACCTGGTACAGGAGTCTGGCGGGAAGAGGGCGCCTAATTGTGGAGTCGTAAACCTGGGATCAGGGAGCAGTCAAGTTTATACTCGAGTATCCCAATATGATGCATATGGATATCATTATGTTTACGAGCAGGGGTTGAAAGTGTACAGAGATACTCCACATCTCTATACAACACAGCATGTTCATTATCACTGTATACCAACTCTCAGCATCATTATACACACAGAATGCTCATTATTAGTGTATAGAGATACTCACCATCATTACACATCGCAGTTCATCAAGTAGTCCTAGAGATCTGAAGGTTGAGAGGGTTGTTGGGTGCCTTTGTTCCTCACTGGGATGTCTCTCTCCCAGGCGTACCACGCTGTGGGTAACTTCCGCGCATCCTCCGAGGACTCCTCTCCCAGCCCCCCCACCAAGGACCCCCTGCGGGCACTGACCCAGCGTGGTCATGAGTCCGTATACCACCAGAACAAATCATCCAGCACCGACGAGCTGACCCCGCGGACCCAGTGCACCCAGCGCCAGGTAAGCACCGGGCACCACCATGGAGCCTCCCTGCCCCCTCTTCCCAACAACCCACTGCCCTATATGGGTGTCTGCGGTCAGGCTGCTCTCTCATGCAGAGTCCCTGCTGGTTTATGTTTTAACCCTTCACTCACAAAAGGCCAACAGCCCTCTGCAGGGTGAGAGACTGCAGGCCTCTCAGGCAGTGAAGGGGTTAATATGATTTCAAGCAATCTGTTTTCTGGGTCTTCTTGTGCATTAAAAACTTTTTTTTTGAACATGTGTACAACCTTGCAATACTACTTTAAAAAAAATGTAAAGATAATTTGTTTTAGGAATCCTCTATCTCCCTTTCAGATACCATCTAAATGTTTTCAAAATATGGTTAAAATAGCTTTACCCCAATGTTATATACATTTACAACACAGTACCACCATTTATTTTTAAGCCATTTTGAACAAAGTGGCTACAGTTCATTCCTGATCGCCTGGTGTTAATAACCTTCCTGCCCTTGTCAGGTCCAGCGCGAGAAGAATTCGCTGGGCAGCCTCAAACGTGCCAGTGTGGATGTAGATTTATTGGCCCCCAGGAGCCCGATGGGTAAAGAGAACATGGTGACCTTCAGTAACACTCTCCCACGGGTCAGCACACCGTCCATGGAGGACCCCGCCCGCCGTCACATGACCATACACGTCCCCGCAGAGAGCTCCCGAATGCGTGGTGCTGGCCAAGAGTGGAAGCAGAAGACCCTGGAGGGTCGAAGCCTGACACTGGGCGAGGAAGTGGCTTTGGCCCAGGCGCATCGGCGGGCAGCCTCTGAGACCTCAGGCATTGCCCTTGATGAACCAGATCCAGAGCGCGTGCCCCCCTCGCTGTACCCCACTGTGCAGGCTCGGCCCGGTGGTCCCCGAGTTCTCATCCAGCCCCGGCCCGCAGCCCCTCCGCTTCTCCACATCCCAGAAGAAAACCAGGCTGGTGCCGGGGTGGCTGGCTCCCCCAAGGGCAGTTCCGCCATTCGAGCCAAGTGGATGATGATGGCAGAGAAGGGTGGCGCCCCACGGGCTTCTACCAATGCTCCCCGACTCATGCAGGTCATTGCCCTGTCCAAACAGCAGCAGGCGGCAGCTGCTATGGTGTCCGGCACCCCCAAACATTCAGAGACCTCTTCTTCCTCCACCACCAGTAGCTCCGATTCATCCCAGTACCGCTCACCTTCTGACCGAGACAGCTCAAGCATTGTCACCATTGATGCACACGCGCCCCATCACCCTGTGGTCCACCTCTCCTCAGGCAATGGGCCCTGGGAGTGGAAGGCTGGGCAGAAATGTGGGGAAATTCAGGAAGGGGGAGGCTACGAGTTGGGCAAGGAGTACCGTGGATACAGGACCCCCAAAGGAGCTGGCGTGTCGCCAGGCTCTTCCATCAGCGACTTGGAACCTGACCCGGAGCCACGTTACGGGCCCACTGTCAACGTGGCTGGTGGTGTGCCAATCCCCATGGCTGGAGAAGGTGTGGTGATCTCATCCAGCCGAGATGCCAGCCTGAGGAGGAAACCACACATGGCTGATAGGGAGGGGAGCGAGGAGGGGGAAGAACCATTCTATAAGAAGCTGCAGAGCCAAAGGTTCAAGGAGTGAGAGGGAGGAGGCAGGCAGAAGTGGACACCTGTAAATACCTTGGCATGTTTGTGATAGGAAGGTGACACTACAGAAAACAGAAGCAAAACACTGCCCAATAGGACCACACAGGAAAATTCTTTGTACAGGAAGTGATGTCAAAACTCCATGGCGATCCCGTCTTGAATGTACATGAAATTACATCATGGCTCCCTGAAAATTCTCTAGTCTGTCTGACACAAAATTCCATACAGGAATTGCCGTAGGGATTTCAAGCTCGCCTTTTCCCATTTGTACAGCGCGTGCCACAAAAGCTTTGTCGCAGGTCTAAATAGAAAATAACATTACCAAAGACACATACATTTTCTCCTGTTTGCCCAGGAAGTGACTATGATTCCCTCTCAACATCCTCAGTGGCTGAGACATCGGAAAATGTACAAAAGATTAAACTAGCAACAAATCTAGGGAGACAAACATTTCAGGGAAACCTGCGTTTTCACCTGCACTGGGTCAAATCTGGGTAAGAAACCAAGGCCTGTCGTGACAGGACCGACTGGGTGCTACAGAATTAGTTTCTAGTCCCACACTGTCAGGCGCAGAATATACCGGTATAATCCACCAATTGGATTAGTTGTTAGGAGAATGCATGCAACAAGGGGACTGTTACTGCAATGATTTGTACCAAGTTACAAAAGGTTACAAGAGACAGATGAATCGCAAAGTAGAGGGGTATCATTTTAACCCTTTGCTGCCACCTGGGCGCAAAAGGCACTACTGAATTTAAAAAAAAAAAAAAAAAAAAAAATGAAAAGGAGAGATGCAGGGAGCTGTATTAATGAGATGTGCATCATTCAATGTAATATAACATACAAACATAACGCTGGTTTTCATTACAGGCGTGCCTTAACCCTTCACTGCCAGACGGCATGCAAAGCATTGCTCTGTAGGCCCGTCAGCAGTGATGGGTTAATCCAGCCACCTGCACTGCAGAAACCAACACGATCTTCAACCCCCTCTTCACATCTTTTATAAATATTCCTAATATATTCACGACCTTGAAAATGTTTTAAGGGGTGCAGGCAGCGGCGAGCGTGTGTGTGGTCAGGATTATAGAGGACAAGCTGTAAAACTTGACTTCTCGAACTGGGATGGGGGTGGATGTGTAAAATGAAAGCCACGCAATCGGTGAGCATCCCTGAAATCTGCTGCGGTTCCCTTGCACAACTTTCAGGGACCCGTGAGATTTTGGGGTTCCCAGTCCATAAAAATGACACACCCAGTTTTGCAGCCGGTAGACTAACACACCAAGTCATCAAAAACTCGCCGACTTTGTACTGCGAATCTTAGCTGCACCTCTCCCGCCCACACCACAGATTTTCTGCGTTTTGTAAATTGTTGGGTTTTAAATAAAAGGGAAACGTGAAATAAATAAATCCCCCCTGTACTATGAGCCTTTCCCAAAAGTGTTACGGATGCATGGGACATATCCCAGCAGAGACTGTGGCGAGTTATATAGGAAGCGTTCAGAAGTGGGATAGGCAGGATTCTACTAAAGGATTAAGCCTGGGTGTCTATGTACATAGCCCTATCTAGACAAGCTGTTTACAGACTGATTCATCAAGGGATCCCTATGCAGATGCATACATCATTGCGACAGCACCCACCCTACAAGGAAGGTCCCAGGCTGTTTGATCATCTTATTTAATGGGCAAAAAGCGGCTTTGCAACGCCGGTTTTAGTGTTCTTAAATTTGAGGTGCATCTCTAGCACTGAAGGGGTTCATTTGATGGGACCCCACAAAGCCAGTTTTCCAGTAACATTCCTACCTCCCCATTCTTCCCAGAAACCAGCTGAGACATGTAGCGCTCCTCATTAAAATGATTAATGCTTCACACTCTGCAGGCTGTATTTGCTGCTGCTGCCTCCATGACAACTCACTCCTCCACCCACCCCCCTTCCTTTAAAAGACACCAGAAACATATCCACATGACAACGCTTATGCATCAAAAGCAGCTTGTGTAGTTTCATGGGCTGTGTGCAAATTTTGGCGCAGGGCCAGTCAGTGTCATTTAGTGACACGAATGGTTCCAAAAAGAAACCAGTAAAAACAAATTCCACTGTACAAAGACTTTGAGAACTTAGAGATCTATAAACCTGTACTGTATGATCAGTTAGCAACGACAAACTAGAGGGGAATAAAAGGGACAAGCCTCTCGGCTTTTATGTGCCAGCATAATTGGGTGAGGAGACAAATGACATTAAAACACACAAAGTGGGTAAGGAGTCATGCTCAGTTGAGTACCAAATTGTGATTTTCATCAATAAAAAAATAAATCAAGAAATACAGTGAAGATGTAGCACATGGCGAGTTATACCTTGGACAGGATTTACATTTTTGGCAAAATAATGCAGCAGTTACCAAGGAATATAGTGTAAAATGTATTTGTAAACCACTATGATCAATATATAGGATTCCATCATGCCCCCTAGTCTTACATGGGGTATGTAAACAACACTTGCACACCTCAACCAAGACTCCAGGGGGCATGATGGAATCCTATGTATGTCAACGTGATCTCACCCACACCCTGGACTTGCAATCACTGCATCAAATTCCCAGTGACATGACCATGAGCATCATTCCCTTGCTCAATGAGCCCAGCATGGCCACACCCAACCAGGGCAAGGTGGATTATTATAACATTGCATTAAGGTGACATACCAGGCTACACACACACAGGCCTTTTCATGGAGAAATATGTTTTAGAGTGGAATATTTTATTTATTTTTCTACATTTCAAGATCGCGCATTCTATCAAATTTCCACTTGCCGTATCTGTAAAAAGACGCATTGTGCACCTGTCCTGCATTAAAATCAATCATCGATTAGAAGACCCACTGTTTTGGGTATGCCAAGCATAGCTTTCTAATTATTGGGAACAAGGCATTTCCATAGCAGTATAGATGTCACTACCCAAGGGAGCGAGGTATCGGAGGTGTGGCCATAGTAACCGCTTACTGCCAGCAGAGCATGACGGCAAAGAAGTCAAGTCTGATAGGGAAATGCTGGATACGGCAGCCTACTCTACAAAGGGTGCACTAAAAGCTAAATGATCAGATAGAATAGATTCAACACTGCTCTATCCCCTAGTACCAGGTCAGGATATTAAGCCATTCACATTCTAGAAATGCCAGTATCCACTTGGATCTGAATGGCAAGCAGTGTCAGGTTTTCCCATTGTCGGCAACATTTTTGTGTGGCAAAAATGGTCTCTTCCCCCCACTAGTTTTGCCACGCTCTCCTCATAACGGTACTTGCCTGTGCCGGCCACTTCCTCTGCGCCTTTCAGAATTCCAGCATCAAATGTTGCATTTCCATGGCAACGTGCGACCATGTTTGTGGCGTCTGCAGTGTTATTTGATGCTGTGATTCCAAAGGAGCAGGCGGGCCACAGTAAATACACAGGCAAGTGCCTAGGGATGGCATTTTTTTTTTAATCCGCTGCTGATAACAAGTGTGGCTGCATATTTAGAGGCGAGCCTAGCGCTTTGACAGGTTTGAAGCAGGGGGCAAAGCACTGAACACAATTTTAGCTCCAGGGAACCCCTGCTGCTGGCGATACATCTGTATAGAGGGTGCCAGTAGCTGCTCTGGCTGAATAGCAGGGCTCACATTATGGCAGCTTTCCAAAGCTCCTGCAAACCAATAGGCAGCCGTGACATCCGGTTGGCCATTCCTATCGGCCCACCATTATGCCGCTTTAAAAAGAGTAGCAACACCCCTTCAGAGACAGGTATCTCTGGTAGCAAGGGGGTCCCCAGGGACAACATTAAGGGGGTTCAGAGCGCGTGTGTAATAAACACTTTGCTTGCCTCTTTAATTCAACAATTCAAGCAAATTTCTATTATTTTTAAAATCGCGTCTGCAGTATTAGATCAAACACATGCCATTTTGAATGATTTTCATATACTGCACATCTTTTGCCTTCTATAGGTTTTAGCTCACCTCAGCAGTGCAATATATTTGCAACACTTTCCTGTTTGCTGGGAATATTGGCAATAAATGATCAGTTTGAGCTGTAAACTAACAATGTTACATAAGTAATAAGAGCTGCTGAGTTACACCAACAAAGATTGATGTGAAATTGAAAGGCTGCCATTTAGTGAACCAGGATTTTGCTGATCAAATCACAGGAGAACTAATTGGACAGTTTAAGGCAATTGGTTTAAAAATAATCGAATGCTGCAAGTATTTATTCTTCTTGGATTGCAGAGAAAATTACACCTGTTGATTTGCGCAGCAATGCAAATTGGTAGTCTATTATATTTGTACCTTGCTAAAAAAGGAGGTATTGATCTTTAAGTTCAGCGGTGACTTCCCAAGTATGGATGTGCAATTTTTCCCATCTTTGAGTTTGTAGCATGAAGATATCATGGGGTAAAGTTTGAAAAAATAAAAAAAAGTAGGAACTGTAGTTGTATTAAACAGGAGAAAGCAGCAAGGAACAGCACAAAAGATAGGAAATAACAGGAGAATAAAGAAAAAAAAAAATTTATTTATAAGCCCAAATACATACTGGCTGATAACAGATTGCTACAGTCTGATTCAATAAACATCTACTGAAAATACAAAGGTTTCTTATAAAATAGTTTTAATTTGTTTTTGATACAAACATTCGATTAGAGGTAATGGAATTATTGTGTAATGTGTTGGTCAGCCCTGCATCCCAGCTCCCCACAATACTGAATCTTTCGGTAAGGTTATCAAAATATACAGTTTTACCACCAATAAAAAAAAAAAACAAAAAAAAACCCATCGTTTTGCAGCTTCAGTTGAACGGTATATAAAAAGCTACAGATATTTACACTTAGTCACTTTTATACAGACTGAAATGTATACTGGGCAACACCTGCATAGTTCTGATCACACAGTAAATGCTAGTTCTCTTGAGACCCAGCACACTTAACCCTTTCAACATTGGAGGCACAAGCTTTGCAGACCACCAGTGATTCACACCATTCCCTGCCAGTGACCAGCAGCACATTGCAATGCATTGCTGGTTCCTCTGGCAGCAAGTGGGTTAAGGGCAGCAGGGAGCTTATCAGCAGTGACCAATCGTGCTCTTAAGTGGTGCAATAAGGCACTATACATCTGGGTGATTGGGGACTGTTTGGGCAACAGTGGGACTTAAGTGTTGAGGCAACACCCTTTGCAGATTTGCAATGTGTTGCATCCCCCTTGGAGTCCTTGGTTTAAGTGATGTTCTTAACCCTGTAGATCCGCAACAGGACAAGGAATATAGCAGAGCTGGCACAGATGCAAACAGAGGCAGCCATTTTTTAACCCCTCACCAGAAGGATCAATGTGCATGATTTCAATGCATGCTTGTGTAAGTGTGACAGGAGTGGCTTGTCATGACAAAGGCACTTTAGGAGTTAGATGAATGCTCAACTGCTTAATGGGTTAAACTTAAAACCAAACCCAGCAGGAAGTGCTGCCAAATAAAACACGTTTAGCCTTGGCCAGGGTAGCACTGCAAACAGTAAAGGTCATCTAACATGCAGTGTCAGGAATGGTTGTAATTCAAGAGATTAGCCCCTCTGGTGTTAGAAGGGACAACTATAAAAAAAAAAAAAAAAAAAAAAAAAAAAAAAAAGTTAAGGAGTGTTGGTATTAACGGTACAAAATTCCCAATACAAATGCCAGACAGGACCGGTTAAGCATTGGCATACAGCTATGCACCTTCAGTCTAATGGGACAGTTTCTCATCTTCAGTTTGAAGCAAGCAAACATATGTTGAACTCTGAGTGTCAGAGGGCTCCTCTGGCATAAAAGAGTTAAGCGGCAGCCAAACATTCACATGAAAGTAGGCAAACCCAGCGGCAGCACAGGGAGCGAGGTGCAAGGTATTGACTAAATCAATAGTCCTCGTTTATGAACAATTTTGGTCCACAATGGCTTAAAACAAAACAAAAAAACAAGTGGCCATGGATTTGCACTCAACTGGGTGAGGAAACAATAAGGCATGGTTACGGCTTAATGAAGGCTGGATGCGGGCGAGGCAGAGGGTCAGAATATGTTTAACTCAAGGGTAAGGAATGTACACAGTCCTTCTGTAACTAGTGAAGCACGCTATATTGCAAGCTTGAGACCAACCATTCCACCTTCAGTGCCTATAATGCAACAGGCTCCCTCCCGCAGTTTCCACCTCCACAGCAGTTTTGCCTGAGAAAGTGAAGAACGTCTCACTTAAACACAAATAAAAATACAGTATGCAGGAGTATGAAAGAAAGCATAGACACTGCGCAATTATGCCATTATTAAACAAATCCTACAAAAAAAAAAAAATTACACCAACCAGAAAGGCATGGAGCTATTTTGGTCAACAGTATTTTACAGCGCCTGATTACATGCATTGTGTGGGTCCCAGAAAGTTGCACCTGCTACTGAAAGGTTGCCAACACAGAAAGCTAGATGCTGCGACTCCTGTTAAGCTCTAGATCTATGCATCAGTGACTTTGGGCGAGGTGCTTTTAATGCTCATACCCTTTATGAACAGAATCTACCTTGCACACCCAGCTGGTCCCTCTATCAGCAAGTCTGTAAGCCAGATAAAAAGGCATAGCAGGGGCAAGTGAAGGATTCACAGAACATGCACACCTCATATTTCCTCCATATGCCTCTTGGTGTAGGGACAGGATGGAGATTTAAACCCTTTATGGATCCCAAAGGAATCGAGGGCATTATGAAACCGGTGGCTGTACCAGAGCAACCTTCAGAGAAGTGTGTAGGATAGATTGGCGTTACATTACAGGGTCCCATTGTGCAGCAAGACTTATAGCTGGCCTGAGTGGCTACATTATATAAGGCACTGCAGGAGTCAGGCTGTTTGGTCCGTAGGCGTGATTACAAGACTAAGGGTATTTCACAAGGACTGAAAGGGGATGTGGCCTTGAGTTCCCATTGCATCTACCCCACTAAGGAGAAGATCCCCACCCTCCCAATCACTGCACCTCTGGTTTAACACCTTTTAAAAACAGGTAAACTGATTTCTTTAAAAAATAAAAATATATCTGGTATGTAAGGTCACTTCAGCTGCATTTCTCTTTTCCATAAAGTGGCTTTTTTTCTGGAATGATGGAAGTTGGCCCTTGGGAATGCCCTCTTGCAGAGGTCACCCCAGGGCAGTAAAAGTCTGTTTCCTCCTCTCCTTGCTGCTCGTGCTCCCTCCTTAGATGGTGGATTTGGAGAAGGACACCCGTAAGTGGTGGTTCTCCCCCATGTCGTGGTTGTGGAGTTCTATCAGGGACTCTATGGCCTCCTCCACTGAGCCCATTTGGATCAGCGCCATTTTACGATCCTTCCTGAAAGTAGACGTTGTGTTAAAGCTGCAGTTCATGCAATATCCTGCATGTGTTTAACCAAAAAAATGCTAAAACAACTTTGAAAGACCAATTTTCTAGTATTCTATTTTAACAAGCATGCTTGTTCCTATAGCAACAGTTTACATTCCCCATATTTAAAGATGTCGCCAAACTTTGCCAATCAATAGACGGAGAACGAATTGACCAGCAGCTATGCAGTTTTTTTTTAGGTAAATAGAGATTGCACAATTGAAACTATTGAAGTAGTTTTAAAAAAAAAAAAAAAAAAAAAAAACCTAGAAAGGGAGCCTGAACTGCAGCTTTAAGCCAACTGGCAACATGTGTATTAAAAAGGTGCGATTCAAATTTAGTTTGCACAAAAAATACAATTAACGTAATTGAGGTTACAGATGTTATGGAATATTAAGAATTGTATTTGCACTCAATGAATTGGTACTTGTCAAGTGCTTTACTCATCTAGCATGTCATGCATTTGGTGGAGTACCTATAAAAAGGTAAGGGGGTTTGCATGTGCCAACCCTGGTTCAGTGATATCACAAACCACCCATGTCCCCACTTGCCAGGTTTACAAGTGTCATTAATGCTATGTTTGAGGAAGCCAGACCATATCATTGGTCCATATTGGTC